>NC_086233.1:32725202-33025202 GCF_036321145.2 Pelmatolapia mariae
GATCATCATTATTCTGGGCTCTGGCAGTCGTTGCTGCAAGAAAGGATTTTAATGAGGGTCGTCGCTTAATCACAGGTGTAAAACAGAATGCCTACGACACAGACAGATACTGATATGCACTACTAGATTCACATTACATATAATGTGGGAGACGGTAAGACCTAATGGGCTGCTGCAGAGTCAGATGTAATGCAGCATAGAGGACAGGACATGACATCAAGCAAACACAGCGGTGAGGCTAATGCACCATCACATCATCACATCAGAGACAAATCAGAGGGACAGGATGAGTCATGAGACAGCTGCGGGTCAGCACGCTAGAAGGAGACAGAAAAAGAAAGAAAAAAACTAACAAAGTTGTCAACACTATAACTACTCTATCTGTATGTGTCCAAGGTCACCGCACTCTCTTTGCAAAAAGATGCCCTGTAAATATTTTTGGGTGTTTCTGTAAATTGCTGTAGCTCAGTAAAATTTGAAAAACAAAACAAAATGGAAGAACAGATTTGTATTTGAGGGGCTGTCGTCAGATTTGAAGTAAAGAACAAAAAAGAAAATCAAAGTAAATCAAAGAAACCACATAATTTCTTTTCTCTTTCACACACTGGACAGCAAATTATTGGCAGGAAAACACGTTCAGCACACTGTTGTAACCCAAGGGCAGCACTGTGCGTCTGTAGCAGGCCGCAATTTGCCAAACCAGTGCGGCAGAATGATGCCATCACTGCCCTGCTGCCTGCTTGATGTAAGTTGGTGCAGGGTGGCAATGTGCTACGGAAACACAAATCAATCAACACCTGCTGTTATTATTTTTCTCTTTTGCATGTCCTTCCTCTTTTGGACATTTAAAACATCATCTGTGCTCAGTGTCAGAGGTAGGCTGTAGATGCCAAGCAGCAACAATGCCTCTGTTATTAAAGTGCATCTTGCTGCAGCTAATTGAGGCCTGCAGTATGCAGGCAAATCAAAACACCAAAATAACACTGATGTCTAGCCAAATGGGAAGGAGAGGACAAAAAAACCCAAGCCATCATATTCTTCCACCTTTTAGGGATCAAAATGATTAATTATTTATACTTTTGAATTTTTACTCTATATATCGACACTAGCTCTATATACAAGCCATCTAAATCTAGTGAGTTTTTCTCCCTGACATCCACCTCTGGGCTGTGGAGAACAGAGCTGTGACCTGTCAAGGTGGCACACAGCATCCCATATTGACTCTTGTCAGCTTGAAAGTCTCAGTTTCTCCTGTGCCTCTTCCTCCTGGGATTACCTGGAATTCACCAGACTGTCAGAGAGCAGACGTACTTCCATCTCCACCTCTAACGCTGAAATACACAGCCTCGTCTTCCAGGAGATATAACATTTCTAATTGGAATGATTCAAACAGAGCTCCTCAGAGTGAATCTTTTTTTTTGTTTTGTTTTATGCTTTCAGTGGTCCCGTGACGACAAAACAGCCCTCTGCCTGCTGCCAACGCTTCTGCTGTTCACACAATTCATGTAGAAAATATTTGGAAGATAAAGTCCCACTTGGGATTATTTTGGACAAAATGATGTGAATTCAGATCAGGCTGGAAGCCTGAAAACACGACTTTTTTTTTTTTTTTTTAAACTGACACAAGAGTAGAATGCTGATGGGTTCTAAAATACTGATTATTCTAACTATGGTGAAGTTTAGATAGGTCATTTGCCATTAACATTGCTATTTCCAAGGTTTTGAAACATCAGGCAGTTAAAACACCCCCCCACCCCCCAAAACAAAAACAAAAAAGATAAGATAAGATAAGATAACCTTTATTAGTCCCACACGTGGGAAATTTGTTTTGTCACAGCAGGAAGTGGACAGTGCAAAAGTTATGAAGCAAAAATTAGAATAAAATAAAATAAGAATAAATACAGTATACAACTGTACAGAATAGAATAAAATAAAATACTATATACAGTAGAATAAAATAGAATAAAATATGCAATAAGATAAAAATAGAATACAAGTGCTATATACAACTCAGTAAAAATACAACGATGCCAGAAAAGATTATTGCACATTAGTGTTATTGCACATGTGTGAATGTGTGTGTTGATCAGTTGGAGTCTTTGTTGTGCAGTCTGACAGCAGTGGGGAGGAAAGACCTGCGAAATCTCTCCGTCCCACACCGTGGGTGCCGCAGTCTCCCACTGAAGGAGCTGCTCAGTGCTGTCACAAAAAAAACAACAAACCCTAAAAGCACAAGTATTACAAAAGAACATATTGACCAGATGATGGTGGTTTTAAAATCACCAAACTTCACAAAAACCATCTGGGAAAAATTTCACTAACCCACAAACCTGCTGGTGGTGCTTAACTGAACAAATCTGGCACTTCCAAGAAATTTGTCATTTTTCCCATATTTATATGTATGTCTTATATGCACATGAATCAATATGACCCGTGTTTGATGTCATTAAAAAGGATGAGGTGGGACACAAATTGAAATCTCTGCATTGATGTCTGATGCACTGCAATCTACTTCCCTGACCTCCACACCTCCACTGTCCACATTACATTGACCACTTAGCTTCCTGCACTGGCAATGAACATTGGCACTAGTGTGATGCAGTTGTAATGAATACTGGGTTCTGCAAACTTTTATATGAATTAAAACCAGTAGCTCCAAAGTGTTTCATAAGCTAACTAGCCTTAGAAAAAAACGACTCTGCTAACAGAAAGTACATTTTGCTAACTAACATACGCCCTCAGTCCAGTTCTGTTTGAACTGTTTTTCCTGTTGGCAAACTGATACACTTAATGGCTAATAATGCTGTTTACATACTGAAAATGGGTCATTTTAGTCCATTGCTAAGTACTTGGCAAGCAGTGTGATGGCATAATAATCTATCACTCTGCATTTTAGGTAATACTGTAAATGAGATGTTCTTGGTGTGAAATTAAAATGATGGATTCATCTATAAGGTGTTAAAGTTGCATAAATACTAAAATGGGCTATTTAGCCTTTTTTGTTGGATTGCTAGGGAACATTATGACTTTATAATATATTATTTAGATAAGATCCTACAGGGGCGTTAGATTTACCCACAAGTTTGGTTGTTCAACTCGAGTTCAGGGACAAATAGACAAACAAATGCACAGACAGAAAGATTTTATAACAAAATATTGCTGCACTGATTTTCTAACAAAGAAAAGAGTTCTGGGTAGTGAAGGCTTACATCTTTAAAAAAAGCCCTTTAAAGTCTTGCAGCTAAATGCTTGACAACGTTGGCATAAAGCGCTGAAACTGCTGATGCGAACGTCTAAAATAGAGACACTGTGTCCGTCAGCACTCACTCTCTGTTGCTCGAGGCTGATGGAAGATGGCCTTGTTAATTGCAACTGCTGTGTTCTCTAGTTTATAACTGACTCTATGGTGCTTGTATACAAGAATGCAGTCTTACAGGATAATGCTCACCCTGGCTCTCTTGGTTTACTTAACAGGGATAAGCACTGTGCATATTTTAGAATTCCAGTATTCAAAAATGTAAAATTAGTAATACTGTAAAGCTATGAGAGACTATTTGGCAGTTCTGTAAAGAGCCAGGCAGAGAAGTGCTGCCTGTAAGATTACTGTTACAGAATATCTTAGGGATTTTAAAAATTTCTAAAACCTGGTAGTGTGAAATGCGTATGTAGAGTACATAGATTATTTTTTTCCTTTTTTGAAGGAACCAGCCCTGTAACAAGTGGGAAAATGCAGTACCATCTTTTTTTCTTTTTTCTTTTTTTTTTAAAATAATGTTTAACTTCAATAAAAATGATCTTTTGCATATGTCAAAGTGACAGAGCAAGAAACAGTGGCTGAGGCACAAAAGGAGAACCTCTTCAGAGAGCAAAAAGCAGATAGAGCTGTGGTCAAAATGACTAATTTCCCTTATGAAATCCACCCTGTAAGACCTCCTGGAATAGAGTTTATTAAATGGTGGCTTATCATTACACTCTCACTATAGATAGCCTTGGAATCCCTTATAGACCTTGCTAGCCTACTTTCAGCGCCTCAGAAAATGTGACTGAAGAGTGGAGCAGGTTTTTCCTGCTCTCTGATGGTTTGACCTCTGACCTGCTTGTTTATAACTGCGTAGGAGGTGTCAGATTTTCTCATTGGATTACTGCTGGTTTTTGTCTGTCTGAATATGACATGCATCTATTTTTTTTTTTTAGCTTGGCTGAAGTAAACCTGCATTGTGTATTAGCTCAGAGATGCTTAAGGGAAAAAACAAATCCCTTGTAGTTCATGGATTTATCCTTCTGCTGTCTTCAATGCTGCACATTCCATTCTCCTACTGGTAAAACCTTTGCCCTGTCCTTGAATGCTGTTTGTGTGTTTTAGGTAGGTATATATCTTTGTGTCGAGTGGTTTTTAGCAGGACGGTATTCCAAGTGCTCCCCCACTGCTGCTAGAGTAATTTTGGTTGTATATAGCCCCACTTGGTTGCTTGTCTTCTCACCACTTAGCAATCGATTCCCCCTCACTGCTGGTCTCCCCGCCCTCTCTCTCAACCCCTACATCATCCCAAAAGACTGACTGTCAGAATGAAGGGGAAAGGGGGTACCAAAAACAGAGACAAGAGCGAGTGAAACAAAGAGAAACGCGTGTAAACAAAGAGACTGAGGAAGAATGTGAGGGGAAGTCAGAATATTGAACAAGAAATAGAAGAGCCATTAAATGTAAATGGGGGGAAGAAAAAAGTCAGCGATGCATGCTTTTACCTCATTTTACCTGTCATTATATTAGATATAAAAACAGAGTGAACAGTCTGACCAGCATTTAAGGTGAGTAATAAGAAGTGCTAATAAATGATAGCTGATTTTATTTACAGGTTTATTGACACATTAAAGTCCTGCTTGTTACCGTAGAGTTTTTTTAATGCTATATATCGCAAGGACAGACAGAGGAAAACTTCTGTGTGGCCTTAAACAAACAAACAAACAAAATGAATCCAACAGGCTAAATTTATTACACAATTACTAGAAGAAGAGTGGAATAGTTTTTTGGACCACAGAATTTGGCAGACTTTGGAGCATTCATGTAGTCCAGCATCAGTGTTTTGGCTCTGGGCTAACTCTAATCACCTCCAAATTGTTGCGAGTCCAAACATTTGCTCACACAATACAACATGCCAAAGCTAGACGGCACAAACGCGCACCAAACCCACCTATCTGCAGCCTCTCTCCCTCGCTTTTACTCCGCATCCACACACCTGCCCTCTGACACAAAGTCGGTCTCCCGGTCCATCCCTCCATACCTTAATGAGGAAGCTCATTATGGACAAACATGCTGCTGCTCCTCTGAATAAGCAACTAGGACAGCTACGCTGCTCAGCTGAGTGTGGAGCCGCGGGCTGAATATTTTATTGATTCTGCAAGTCCAGCTGTTGATCTATCTTGTGCATCCTTGTCATTAATATAGTGAGTGCAGAACAAAGGCCTGTGTCCTATGAGTTCATCAGACTGCGGTAATTGTTAAGTGGTTGCTTTATTGTGCTGTCTCTGCTCAGGGTCAAGACATTTTGGTTACACCTAAACTGAGTTTATGATCTCTGCTGGTTGTTGTATTTTGATGTAGTGTTTATACATATATATTTGTTATAGTTGATAAGCAGTTGTGCATTGTTGTGCTTGGGGATTCTTTTAGTGCTATGTTTAACGTTTTCAAGGAATGACGCAGCACATATGGATTCCAGACTTCTCATTTACTTAGAATGGGGTAATACTATGCCAGAGGAAATTGTGGTTCACTTTCTTTGCTTTGTTTGTGCTGTGAAGAAGAGTTGAGAAGCCTTTTGAAATTCTAATACCAGCACCAGCCAATCGAATCGCAAAGTGAAACTATCCTGAGAGAGCCCGATTGTTACTGGTGCAGTTTAAACATAGTGGATAGTGCATATTCCATGGCCACAACTAGGTGAGCTTTTGCTAACTGGTTATGGAAGCTCTGGGTGTGATAACAGTGGCAGCTGGAGCCTGCTCGGCCTCATGGGCACTGGTTTGAGCCGTTAGACTGGACTTTTCTACCACGTGTGTGCTGTTTGTGCCCTTTAGGTCATTTTTAATGAATTGTCTGACTAATATTATGTTTTGCTGTGTGGTACAGTCCTTTAACTGGAAGTCTGTGCTTTAGTTTTGGTGAGTGAAGCTGTAGTATTTTTTAATATGTGTATTTCTGAATCAGGCTTTCTAACCAAGCTATCCAGCATTAGCTGATAACTTAGCAATGACTGTATTACATACAGATATAGCCACTTGTAAAAAGAACAGTTCAGATCCATACTTTATGCTGCCTATGAACACAAGCTACAGAAATCTGGGTACCAATAAGAATAAAAGAACAACAAGTTAGTGAAAAACATTGGTGGGTGTAGTTTGCATGGATTTGCAGAGGCTTTAAAGACACTTAAAATAATTACAAATCAATTTTCTTGTCTGCCTTTTCATTGGGTTTCTGTTATTGTTAGCTAAACTGATTACATAAAAACAGAAATGATGATGTTTTTGAGTTGTCCTAGGTATCTTTTTATTACCAGTCTAAATCTCCTAGAGACAAATTACACATTCAAGATTCACTCAGTCTGCAGATAAAATGCAGACTTATGTATCTGTATAAAGCAGTTTCCAGCTTTATAGGTTTCTTTGAGGCTGTAGAGGTCAAAAGCCACAATACGTTTCCCATGCCATATTCCTTAGTCTTCACTTCCCTGCAAAGTTGAGCACTTAAATTCACAGTTTGCTGATCCTGCATCACATTTTTATATGGCACATTATTTCTATGACTCTGTGGGGTAAGATGAAGCTGTGTTCTTTAACCTCCTAAGAACTCTTCCACGCATGCATTTTTAATTTCTCTTTGATATTTGGGCATATTGGGACCCGATGAATGTAAAAACAAAGGATTACCAGATTTTTTTTTTTTTTTTTTTACCTGACTTTTGTTTCTAAGAAAAATGAGAGCCACATATGAGGATATTCATTTAAAATTTCGATAGAACAGTAGCAGTATAATGTCCTCGTAAGTGGATATCAGGCCCTTGTAGAGCAAAATTGAGTATTTTGGTCTAAATAACCCAAAATGTGATGTCCACATATGTGGACGCCAGGTCCTAGGAGGTTTAAGGACACTTTCACGCGCACACACACACACACACACACACACACATATACATTATTCTCTGATCTGTTATAGTTCAGCATTAATTTTTTATTTCTCATCAGCTTCATCCTCCTCAGTGAGGAGAAACATTCCAATTATTGAAAAGTGAATGCTAATTTCTGCCGAATTCATTTATTGGGAGACAACAATCAACAGTCCCTGGAGCCTAAATGCAACAAACTCAGGGTACAAATAGCGTTATGAAGCAGAGGGAGCGAGTGCCCTAAAAAAACTGGTGATTTTTTACCATTCAAATTAAAGATATAGCATTATCTCCTTTTCTAGATAAGGAAAACAAAAATCTTTGAGATTTTGGGCCCTAAATGTGCTCTTCAGACTGAGGTGTGTTGAAGCTGCGACACAGTCGTCTAATGAAGTTTCTCCTTCTAATGTAATTAATTACAGCACTTATCTGACCAGACAAAAAGCCAGCTCGATGGATTATATTAGGATGCAACATCTCTGCCCTGGATGGCCGACTGGGAAATGGATCGTGATTATCTCACAGTTAGAACAACAGAGACACACAGAGGCCCATCGCTTCATATCAGATCAATTAGCAGTAAGGCTCTCTTCCCCTGCGCTACTCGGTGTCATTATAGCACCATTTTCCAGGCTCCAAAGCAACTATTTTGCTATCATAAAGGAGCTGTAACTCTTTAACGCAGAAATGCTGCAGTCATTTCTAGCAGCTCAAAGCCATGCCGATATTCAGGGTTTGAATTCTCTAGGACCCCAAAATCATATTGTGCTGTCTTCATTGATTTCATATGAAGGTAAAGCACGAGCAGAAAAAAGACACTACAAGCATCTAAAACTTCATATTTTCAGCATGTTCAAAGCAAATCCTTACTTTATGTGACACAGGAAGATGAACTGAAGGAATTTAACAGATAACAAGTGTCCTTGAATTAAGCAGTCCTTTCAGATCTGTGAAGCTACTACATTACCTGTTTATTAGGGATGAACGCAGAGGCTGTGCAAACAGTCAATATTGCCTGTACTGACTGAGGTGAAAATTGGCTTCTCAATAAGTGGAAAAAAAAATCCTGAATAACTCTCTAAATAATTTAAGTTTGTAGAGGGGATTAGTTTTACAGTCCACACATTCTGTCACAATCAGTGACCATAGAGACATCATCTGTCTCTGCTGGCTAGAAATGTGTGCACTGACCATCTGTGTTTGTGCGAAAGCTCCGGAGCAGATGGATCTTAAAACTTCCAGTGATTTTCCTCCAGTTTCTTTCCTTTTATTTCAAGTCTCTGTATTTTGATGGTGTTAAGCCATGCAACTTCATGATGGGGGCAGTTATTTCTCTCATGTTAAGATATTGTAAACGTGCTATATCGCTCTTTGTGGGGTTTTTTAAAAAACAATTTTATTACTATATTAAGCACTCGCACCACATGTGAGAGTTAGTCCATTGCAAGTTTACTCACATCATGTTGCTCACACCTCCCTTGACAGTCGGCTGGCTAAAGCCATGTTGCGTACATTTTTTTGGAACTGGGAACTCTGACATGACAGCTTACAAAGTGCAATATTTAAAAAGTTTCATACTTCTAACAGTATAAGTCTTTACAACCAACAGCAGATTCTCGTGGCAGCAACCACAGTCTGTGTGTGAAAAATGCAATATCGTCCTTCCCTCCCTCAGGGGAAGAGGCGCAGGCATCTTTATCTCCTACTGGCCGACACTCTCCATATTCCATTGCTAAATTACTTCCTCTGCCTCTGTGATGGAGAAGTAAAAGGAAACGATAAGTCTGAAGGCATGAAAATGGAATTTATATACTGTATAAACGGCAGTTTCTTGTGGGATCCTTTCAAGCCGAGCCTTCTGAAAGATTGGAGAAATGACTCTTTAGGGTCCTGTGAGAGTTGACGGGAAGAAAAGGATCTCCGTAGGGGTGGGATGAAAGAGAGTATAGCATATACCTCGTGTTTTCATCATGTGTTATGTTGTCATATTGTATACTACACTATACCTGGTGTGTGTTGGTGGAGTAATTGTATAGGCTACTGTATACTGGCAAGCAGGGAAACAAAATATTCCCCAGCATAGAGGATTAACAACTATGGGAGTGACAGAAGTTCATAACAAATACAAAATGAGAAATGGCTTTCTACTCTAAACAACAATTACAGATTCACCAAATGTCTACCCTGGCTTTCTCTCCGTGTTTAGCTGTATTTGCTCACATTTCTACATGAATCATGCACACATTAGTTAATTAATTTATTCCAAAAATAACTATTCTTCTTAAAGTACTTATCAGAGTAATTATCATTCTCTTGACTTAAAAAAATTCAGCTGTTCTTGAGTGGCAAAAAAAAACAGAAGAAGTTTATCCGTGCCTTCTGCTGTGACAGATCCAAAGTTGAAAGCTGCTGTTGTACTCAGTTTCCCTGGTTTGCTTTTCTTCTGTTTGAGTTGACACCAGGTTTAGTTGCTTGGCTTTGAATCTGTATGTGGTTTGTTGATTTTCAGTCACCACACATCATTTCTCATCCGCTTCCTTCAGAAACACCAAAGTGACAGGAGTACAATAGAGTATTGTAATATTAAGTTGAAAAAAACAGCAGTTGTGGTGTCTTTTCTCTCTGTTTTTTTTCTACATCACGTTTGCTTTAAAAAAAAAAAAAAGTTGTTTTGGATTTATAACTGTTGTATCCCTTGGTTGGTGGAGTTTAAATTAAGTCATCCAACTGTATGCAGTGGAAAAGAAAACAAGCCTAGAATTTTGTCTGAAAGGCATCTGCATGTGGTGAACCACTTCACGGCCCTATTTGTTTGCATATTGGGTCTTTTGGGCTGTACATGGAGTGAACTGAGTTAATCAGCTTGACATCAAGGCAACAAAAATTTAAAATAACCCCAGGTTGGAAAAAAATTCCTCCAGACCCATCAAACTGATGTAATTATTTATGAGACTGTGTTAGCATTTAAACACGCCGCTTGAGTCATGGAGTTATGAGTGGAGTCCTGGAGCATGAGGCATTATATTAAACTTGGTTGTTTTATCTACTGAGAATGTTTTAGCTGCTGTAAAGTAAATGGATCTCATACACAGTGTTCAAGTTGTTGGGATCCTTAGTATTAAAAGCAGGTGTTGATTATTTGCACATCTTTTTTTCTTTTTACATAAAAATGCTTTGAAATTTCTGGTGCTATGAATGGGCACTTTTCACAGAAAATAATTGAAACTACAATTTAGATGGAAGAGTGTCTAACTGAAGAATTGTGAGATTTATTTCTTAGAAACTGTTATTTTTTTTTTTAGAAATCAGCAGGGTCAGCATGCTAAGCCTGTAAATGTGTGATTTGACAGACTGGACCGACACTGCAGTGTCATTAAAAACAGCCAAGCAATAAAATATTTGACTCAGATCTGAATGCAGAGACTCACATTGGCTTCTTTCTGATGTCCTCTATTTCTAAAAGAAGTTGCATGCAAAATGCAAATACAAATGCATCTTGTTTTAACAGGGTGCCAATATAAAGCCAATCCGTGACCATAACGTGCTGAGAGCCTTCCGACAGAGATACTCAGCTTGACCCTCGGTGATAAGGAGCAGCTGCCTCCCTGTGATTCCTCTCATATCCTTGGTATGTCTGGGGTTGCTACTGTTGGTCGCCACCTTCCAGCAGATGCACACTCTGAGGTGTGAGGTACAGCATGCTGGTCTACTGCCCACACCGACTCACTTAAATACCAGCCAATGTGGCCTGACAGCCTCCACGCGCAGCTTGGGGGCACCAGAGCAGCATCATCAGGAAGACACAGATTAAACATCTTACACATCAGAATGGTTTATCTGTGCGGTTGAAGTGAATCCTTCTTAGCACTTAACTTAGGTGAACTTTGACCTGCAAATTTGGGCTTTTGAATAAAAGCAAGCTGTTTTGACAGTGCAGACCAGGGCCATAAAGTCCATAGTGAACTATTAAGCTTTGTTGTATATCAGCATATATGTATTTGTGACAGGAAATGCAGTTAAACAAAAGAGCTACAGTTGTTACTGTACAATCTGTAATCCTCTTACGTCGATATTGTATTATGAGCAAAAGTGGTATTGCTTCTTAATGTAATAGTCAATGATTATGTAATCAATACGTTCCTGCCCTCGGTAAGAGCTGTGGGTAGTGACAGTGACCTTCCTGTGAAGGACGTTCGAGTTCACTCTTAGAGATAAGTGCGAGGAGGGAAGTCATTCAGGAGGGGCTGAGAGTAGAGTTACGGAGCTTCCACATTCAAAGAAGCAAGTTGAGGTGGTTAGGTCATTTGACTAGGATACTTCCTGGATACAACCTAGTCAAATGCCCTAGTAATTGCTTAGACTTGGACCCAGATAAGCCGTACTTAGTGGATGCATGGATGAATGGATGGATGCCTACACACACACACACACACACACACACACACACACACACACACACACACACACACACACACACACAAAACAGCCAGGGATATAAGGCGACTAATGCTGTGCAGACTGTAAATCCCTTTTATTTCAGTCCTATACATGAATATAGTGCACCACACATTATAATTTTTGCTAGCCATGTTATAGGATCATGACATTCGTTGAGATGCAGGCATCATCTTTTACCCACCATCATCACTAAATCAATGTCATCTTAGTCTTGTTACCAACACATGACCAGTTGGATGCAGTGTGTGTGTGTGTGTGTGTGTGTGTGTGTGTGTGTGTAAGAAAGAGAGAGTGTGTGTTTATCTATGGGGACAGGACACCTTGGGAACATTCTGCCTTCCTGCTTCATTTGAACAGTTTAACCCCATGGAAGTGCTGAAGTAAACCCCATGTAACCTCACAGATGGTGTATGTATGTTAGTACATGTTTACTTGTGGGAATAGCCCACTTGCCGTACTTCTCCAACACTGGATATTGGCGAACTTCTACCAGTAGTAATCTCACTTCATTTTCCATCAATTAAACTTAATTACCTTTTACAGAGACCCACTTCAGGTCCATTCAAGAGACGTGTATAGATTTCTATGCAGCTCCTCAACAATGTGAGAGGCAATCTGAAATGATGTTTGATAATGCTCTGATTAATATTGCATGCGTCATCTCGCTTTACTATTAATGTATTCCTGCTTGCTTGTATGGTATCTCTGTGGCCCATCTCTCAGACGTCTCTGCTTGTTATGCTGTTCCCATGTGTGTTTATATCTGTGTGTGTCGGTGGTCAGACCCCCCACCGACACACACACACACACACACACACACACACAGCAGATAAGAACTCATTCTCATGCCCAGGGTGAGTGACAGGGAGGAGACAGTAAAGGGATAAAAGGAAACAATGGGCCACAGATTTTTTTTTTCTTATCAGACACCAAAGAAGAGGCAGCTGGATGAATCAGGCAGAGTGGTACAGATATCACCAAAGTCAGAAATAACCTAATTTATCCCAAAATATTCATGTAGACTCTCTTATTATGGTCACATTACTGTTTCTTTGCAGAACTGACCAAAATCTGTGGTTGATTTCTGTGTTTAAAGATAAGAAATCTCTTATTATAACCTTCTGCAAGGATTACCTATCTTATAGTTACAATGAACTAAGTTATATGCCATTTTGTGCCCTTGGATTAATTTCTATGAGAATTGTGATCATTGTTTTCAGTCTCTATTGGTGATAACTTTGGTGGTGATTATGCTTTAAATTTCATTCAAAATTGTAAGTATTAACATTACCAGACTTGTTTATTGCATATAAGTCTTGTGCATTCATTTTTTATTCTATTATTATTACTTTTTTTTTTGGTTAGTGGAGCAGTTGCTATTCTCTTGAGGGAAAAAGGAAACCATTGTTCAACTGGAAACAGTTGTCTTAATTATGTCCTTTCTACTGGAAGTGATGGGAGCAATTCAGCCGCATCTTTTCTTATTAATGCGGGGGCCAACAGTCTGCACGAAAGCACATCAGTCCTGAGGGAATTGTTCCATCTTGACACCCCCTGTGGAGCAGCCAAGGATGACTGGAGAGAGAACAGGAGCACTGAGATAGACACACAGGGGTGGACACAGGCCAGACACCCCTTACGGCTGTTTGGGTTTCCTGTCGCTCATGCAGATGTCAGAGAGCGCTGACCCACGCACCAAATTGCATTTCAAAGTTTGAAAAGTTTGGGGTTTTATAAAATTTAAAAAAAAAAAGAATTTAGGTTTGATAAGATCACATAATTGTAAACTATACACACCAGAGGGTGATTTAAAAGGTTTCCCATGGTTACAAAGGAGTGGAGGAATGTTTAGGGTTTAGCATGGAGGAAGCTTGGCATGTCCCAGGGCAGTGTGCAGGATCGTGCTTGGACCAATCCAAGGGTTTTTCATGCTTTGTGTCAGCTTATCTGGTACAGTGCCTGTTGCTATTTGAAATTGGCCAGATTGTAGCTTGCAATTGTTTGTGTATGTATGTGTGTGTCTGTGTGCTACATGCATCACAAATATGCTGCCTTATATATGGTGGCTTTCTATAGTATTACTGTGTGTCTTTGATACATGTTTTGAATCCATTTAATTCTGCATTTGAATCATGGGTGCATAACGAAACAATCAATCATAGCGGAATAGATTGATTCCAATCTACCGAATATAACACAAATCCACCATAATGGCACGTTCTACAGAAGAATAAACAAACAGTCACATGGTCACAAAATGCTGGTTTAAAAAGTGGATGTGAAACTGATTATTATAGATTTTTTGGTGTCTGTATGTGGTTTCAGGTTTTCAGGTTTCAGTTGAATGCTCAATTTTTAGAAGTTTTTCTTTGGGAACTTTAAAACTCTTAATCCCAAACTGTGAGACTTATGGTCCCCGAAAAAAAGAAGAAGAAGATAAAAAAAAATGTGTTTTCATAGTGAATTCAATATTTCTCATAACCCCAACCTGGAATGGAACATTTTCTTTGAATAATTTGTTTTGTTCAAACTCCAGCTGCTCCCAGGCTTCTCCACTGAGATACTCTCCCCTCCCACTGTGGAGGGCACGGCTCAGAGTGATGGTTTAGATGGCCTTTGATGAATTGCCTCCAGAGTGATATCCCTTTATACTGTATAAACTACAAAGCTAATCATGCTACATGGAGGTCATCAGACATTTTCTGTCCTTTTCTGTTCTTCTTCGTCGTATTTGGTGGTGGATATCATCATTATTATGGTTGCTCTTTTCGCCTACTCCTGTTTGGAGGCTGTCTGCCTATTGCTGCAACTCAAAGCTCACATTTTGAACATTTTTATTTACAAGTTGAAACATACTGGCACAGATAACTTGAGTATTTTAGAGTGCATTGTGGCATACAGTACAGTATTTTAAGGATAGTGTGAACTGACACAGTGCTAAAGAACTACAAGCAACAGAGATTATGTTGTAGTAGTGAAATCTATGTGTAGAAACATACTTAACACTTTAAAGGTAATGGTTGATATGATTTCAATTTCTGTAGAAATCATTCTGTATTTTTTCTGTATTTTGTAGTGCAAGTTAATATGACAGCTGTTTTTGCATGTTATGTGAGCTAGAAAGTTTTGTTTTTTGAATGCAAATGCAAAAGTTCTGCTCCAATGAATTAAAGTCTCTGTTTTTTCCAGCGCAAAACCAAAAGTGTGTTCAGGAGAAGAAATTCTGCCATTGAGCTTTTCCTCTCCCTCGTGTATTTGCTCCTTTTCTCTGCAAACTGTTTGATCAGTGTGATTTGTACAAACAGAGTGTGGCTCTCTTTGTTTTTTGGGCAAACTTTTCACTCAACAGGTGGCGTATCTTAGTTTACTTTTCATTTATTTTTAATGGTTGGTCCTTCAGGCACTGGACTCATGAGCTCTTATCCTGCCCTGGTTTGCTATTGCATTGCCCTCGTGGGAGGGCTCCCTTGAGGGTAAATGGCTTGTAGCTAAGGTCATGCTTTCATTAAGCATGATTCTCTGACTGCAGAAGCTGCCTTGCCAAGCTTTGAGGGCACTATGTGTCACCAGCCTCCCTCTAATGTCTCATGGTGAAGAGCAAAAACATCCAAACTTCACAATATATTAAATACCCACCTGATGAATGGGACAGAAAGAAAAAGTACTTCTTTTTTTTTTAAAGCATTTATTGCTCTCTGTATACTGTAGAGTAGTAAATGTGTTTCAAATACTTGATGCTTTTTTTAAACTTAAGTGTTTTAATTATGTGTTTAAAATTTACACCAAACTACAGGGTTTACTCGCTTATTAACAGCTACTTTGATCATGGTATAAACCTTAACTGATACCTATGATCTCCTCAAGATTAATCAGAATCTTTCCAGAATTTTTCGTTAGTTCCACTGGAAAAATGTCTCCATTTATCTGGAGAAATATACATCAGCATCTGCTGGATGTATTGGCACATAGTTTGATACAGATATTCATGGCTCCAAAGTGAGATATGCAGATTACTTTGGTGATCCTAATCCTTTGAGGTTCACATCAGCATTTTTGAGTGAAATGTCTCAACACTTACAGGATGATTGGAATTTCATATGCATATGATGAACTATAACAGTAATGGGAATCTGGTGACTTTCAATCTACAGTAGCAACACTATCAAATGAACATTTAAATTAGTCCAGTAATTTGTTGTTGTTGGGTTTGTTTGTTTTTTACCTTTTTAATCTTAATCAAATGTTTTCTTTCCTTTATCAGTCTCAACTGTAGATAGTAAATGTGAATGTGTGTCTTTGAAGAACAAATAAATGACTGTTAATCTATAAATGATTGAATGAAACATACAAAACAAACATCCAGTGTCCCGATCCACAGCATTTGATGATTCTTGCAATACAGACACATGGGGACAGAGGTCTCTTTTCTTTTAATACAGTATGATGTCCCAGTAGAATATGCCAACAACTGGTGCAGCTGCCTCACTGACTATATAAAGCTGTTTATATAAAGCTGCTTCTGTCTACTGCTTTCCCTCTGTCAGCACTGGGGTCTCTAGAGGAAGGCTGGGAGATTTGGTGACCATAGACCTGTCATATACATATGCTCTTATGCACACACATACAGTGCAGTAGCCCAGTTGCCTTTAAGCCCGTTAGCTGACTTGCACACAATCCATAAAGTGCAATGACAGGACCTCACCAAGTTGTAAATGTTTGTGTCTACATGTGCTGTAAGTGCATTTGCCAACTTGCAAGTCAGAGGCACTGAAGTAGAGCCATGTGAGGTTACTACTAAGACGTTTTTTTGTTTTTTTGGGGGGGTGGGAGGGGTGGTTGCAGTACAACCCTGTCAGCAGCCACTGAAGCATGCTCTCCTGTCTGCTTTAAAATTAAACATTTTTCCTCAGGATCGAGTCGGGCTTTATGAGTATACTGCCTCATGCTTCAACCTGCCAATTAGTCCTAGCCTTTTCAAAACCCTCCACTCCTCAGCACCATTGGTATAAAACCCAAAAGGATTTGCAAGAAGGCCTTACATGTTCAGAGCCATGTATTTGCCCCAGCTGTACCACATTCTGACCAGGTCGTGCTAGTTGAGAGCTGAGCAGCAGAGCTGTGTAGGTGCTCGTTATATTTTTACTCTTCCTTTTACATCATTTTAACTTAAATTCTTCTTTTGGCCACAATTGATGTCTTTGGGAGCCCAGTGGTCATCTTACTGGATTTTCTGCCATTTTGTCATTTAGGAAAAGAAATAAGGAATAAGGATACTATTTTTCCTACCTCTTCCAAGCATTATATAAATGCAGTTTTAAATGTTACAGGAAGTTGCTTGAAAGTCTATAAATACTGTATTTGAACTTCCACATCAATATTTTGTCGGTAGAATCTCACAATAATGTCCTCGAGCCCTTTTCTGCTTTAAAGAGCAGTATGTTACTGTAATAGAGCAGTAAATAAAAAAAAAAAAAGATTTGGTGTGCCACAACTAAAGCTGCCTTTGTAAAATATCTTTCAGGCATCTAAACGGATGCTTTTTGTCAGAAGGGAAACTTAAATGTTCCTTACCCTTTATACCAATTTTGGGAGGGAAAACAACACAAAGAAAAACACTTGAATGAAAAACATCTAAAAAAAAAATATAATCAATTGATAGGCGGATGAAATAGCTTATTTGGAAGGGTCTGATAATACTATTTGGCTCGGAAACCTGTGTTCGCCTGGAGATAGCGATTTCACACTAAATTATGCAGGGCATCAAGCACGCCAAAGCCATCACTAAGCACTCAATAACTGCCTACAAAGGCTTTAATGGGCTTAACACAAGTTTTATGTCAGATATGTGTTAGCATTACTTCACTGGAATCATCTAGAAATCTCGAGAAGCTGTCGCATTTCAGAACAATGCCGAAGCCTTAAATTGTTTGGCTTTTGTACTCCATCAGAGTTATTCAGATGAGCCTTTAATTGGAGCACTTGGGTGTATTATCTGTGCTTTACTCCCCTTGATCAGGGAACTTGATCAGTAGGGAAAATGCCCTCACGAATGAATTAATCATCTGCAAAAGATTACTGCTGCTGTAAAATGGCACGCGTCTTATTTTGACCTTCGTAGCCATGTTAAAAGCTCCGTGGTCACCTACAGTGGCACAGGTGGAGGGTTGGGTGGATCCAGAGCTGGATTTATTCTGCTATGTCTTATTTCATCTTCTATTTCAGAACATAATCAGAGTATACCTTGATGATTTCAAAAATAGTGACTATGAAACTACTTGGAATGACAATGAGCTTGGCATAACTGTTTTAATAGGATCGACAGTCATGCTTTTAAGAAAGGCAGTATTTTTTATGTCTTATGTCATTAACATTAATTTTCTAGGAATATTTGAAAAGTTCCATGTTGTGGTTTTTAGGAACTCCCCGAAGCCAAAAACTGCACTTCCCCTGAAAGGCTGCATGTTTTTAGCTTGTTGTTTTAACAGTTTTCTTCCATATACAGTTATTTAAAACAAAACAGACGCGATTGTTAGCCTTCTGTGACTATGATAACACAAGGGGGTTAAACAAAGAACTCCTGAGCAATGGACTTGCTTATAAGACTTAGTGTATATCAAGAACGAGTGCATATCCGCAAGAAGCTGACATATGTTTTAATCTGTTTCTTCTGTTGCACTTTGAATAAAACCATCCATCTTTCCCTTTTATGAGTTGTTTCCAAAGGGCCCGCCACTATAAAGTGTCACCAGTACTCAACTGTCTCCTATTAATGCACAAACTCCAAACCCATGTGAGGAGCTTGCCTGGAGCAATTGGCTGTGTGCTGTGTGTTTCTCTAAGGAGCAGAAATGTCACCGAGCAAGAAAAAACAGCAATCATCTCACCCCTTGCTCTTTCTCTTTTTCAATACTCTGTGAGGTCCAGGAAGCAATGAATAAACAATAGGGGAAGCAAGTATTACATGCACAGCCCAGAGCTTAAACGGTAGGGCAAATACATCTGCTGTTCTTTTCACATGCCCGGCTCAGTCATGACTGCCCTGGCTTGTGCCTATTTGACAGATAGTATGTCCTGGACTCTGCCTGATCGGGATACACAATGTTCCATTATCAAAGAGGTACAAAACAAACCAAACCTACCAACTGCTTTTATCTTTTATTTTTCTTTCTTTCTTTTTTTCATGTTGGAAAGAGAGAAACAACAATATGATGATATGGGTGGGGGGTGGGAGTAGAGAAAATAGGATGAGAAAAAAAAATAATTGAAATGGCTTGTAGCCCATCGGCCTGGAAACCCTATATTATTGCTTTTATGTTTCCTTCCATCTGCTGTTCCTCATGTGGCACTTTTCTTTAGGCACACCCCTTCTCCTTCTATCCAAATGTTACGTCAGTCCTTTTCTTCCAGGTACATATAAGCTAATGTACTATTTGAATGACTAAATATTTTAAATATTTTTAAAAATGCATTGTCATCATATCTGGGATATAAGTCATTTAAAGCCTCTCTGCTGCCAAAAACATATAGTGTTGTTGCAAATGATCGCTTTGATTTTAGACTTGTAGGCAACCAAATGTAGCCTCCTCCTCCTTCTTCTTCTCCTTCTTCTTTTTCTAATGAAAGATATCGGGTTTCCATTCTTGCCATTTTTCAATGGAATCTGTGAGTGCTCCCTTGGGACAATAACAGGAGAAAACACATTATCGTAATAGCTCACCCTGCCTTTTAGTCTTGTTTGTGTCCCCTCAAAAAAACACCATTAAACAAATTACTTCATCTTTTGCTAAGGTAAAGCTTGTAAAAGATGCTTTTCGGAATGCTAAACCAGTTACCAGAGAACTTTAATTTCTTTGAATAGTGGGGAGCTAAAGATGCTGAGGTGCAGGCCTTTTACATTAAATGAAAACGGTAATGGTGGGGCAAAGAAATTGAACTGTGTATGGAACAAATGGAGCTGATCAAAAATCTAATTCCTAACTTTGCTTTATGGGACACTTCCCTAAAGCAAAATGAAAGTCAAAAGAATGACAGTCAAAACACGGAAGCAGGCTGGTTGATGGAGGCAGACTTGCAGGTTTGACCTGTTGCACTTGTAGCTCTTGTCAAATTAAACACGCTTGCTCATTTAGATAAATACACACGAGAGATCAGCCGGTCATTGCTTATAAGTGTGAGTGCGTTTACACCCTAAGGTGTAGTTGTGTGAGGACACTTGAACTAAAACCTTCTCTTGTCAGATACAATACAGCACATGAGACTCCTTTCATGCCGCAGCTCACAGTGACTGCCTTTATCACAGCTTTGACCGTGGTCCTCATCACTTCAAGCTAGAAGGCTGGTGGGAAATGTGTTTGACCTTGGTAATGCTTCGAGTTCATTTTAACTGCGCAGATCTCCATGAGCAGTATTGAATTCACTACACTAAGGCATTTGAAATAAACTGACCAACTAATCAATTGCTGTCCTTAGATCCCTCTTGAGAAAAGGTTAGCCATGCCTAACATCAGAAACTTAGTGAGCAACAACTTTCAGGCTACTGATTGTGGGTGTTAATAGCCTACCATTACCCATAACCTTTATTCACACTTATAAAAACAGCCCAATGCAGCCAACCCCATTTACAGACTGCAGCTTTTTCCAAAGAGATATTTTGGATGAATCCACTGGACTTTATGTCCAGCAGGTTCTGCCAAGCAGTTGGCAAAAACATTTTCTTCATGATTTGCTGGATTAAAAGAGAGCTAAATGAGAAGTGAACCTAGTAAAACTACATCAAAGGTAAATGCTTATGTGTGCCCTCACATACATCATACCATCTTTGAAATATGAGCTCAGAATGTGCTAGTCAGCTTGTTTTGGGGATGCTCTTCTCCTAATTTCATCCAAAGATATAAAATAGCCTTTTTTTTTAATAGAAACATGCTTAGACTTATAATTTTGATAAAAAGATTTGTTTAAGGTTCAAGGTTCTAAATTTGGGCAAGAAAAGTAAAATTTTTGCAACTGGCTTAACTTGATACAATCTCTCCTCTAAATTTCTCTGGAGGCCGTTGTGGTTGCCAGACCTGTCCGCTGGTGTCATGTCAGCTGCTTCCTGGCCAGATTATATCATCCTGATGCCTTCCCTGTAGCAGTGATATGCATGTTGAACTAAGAAGTCACATAAGGATGACACACTGGCTATACTGTGTTTGGCAAAAGACATATATACATGTGCATGAGTCCACCCAATGGCTGATGTAATACTGAGTAATCAAATCGCATCTTTGTTGTGATCTTACAGTTTACTCCAAAGACTCAATAAGAAGACTGGTAATAGTCTTGAATCTGAGTAGTCTCCAAGCCCTGCTGTATATGACAGAAGTGCTTGTCAGATTCCTCCACATCCATCAGATTCAGGGTTATTGAGAGTGTCACTGTCGCTTTGTGTTTGCGCTTGGGTGTGTGCGCGCAAACACATATGCAGTTGGATGTACCTCTCTGAAAGCCTTTTTCTGCCTGTGTGTGCGTGCATGCTTAGCACTGCAAACTTTCGTGCTCATGTGCGTGGCTGTCCTGTCCACTCTAGGCTGTTGTGATTTCACCTCACAGTGAAAAACTCTGAGTGACATGCACTGATAGCAGTGAGCAGGGATGCTCAATAAAAAAGCCCCCAAGTGGACAGTAAAAGTGGATTTGAGTAGCACTAGTGTGCGTGTGAAAAATGAAAACAAAGCAGACGGCCTGGTTTTGAGAATTCAACACAGTAAACCAAACTGAATAATTCATAATTTATTTGGATGGCTTTTCAACCCAGGCAAGGATTAGGGGAGATGGCTGGGCCCTGTTTTTGTGGTGGCCCTGCTGCTACATGTCTTACATTATTAAGATGTGCACGCTTCTTTGTTGATCTTAAATGGTACAAGATGATGGCAGGAGGTTTTGAAAATGGTCTTATGAGGTAATAGTGATTCTACGGTCTTTCCTGTGTCCCCTAATGGCTCTGACGTTATGGAAGAGAGCATGGTTTAGCAATAAAATAAGACAGGTGAGATGGGTACGGGAGTTTTCCAGCACTTTGTGACAACTGACAGCTTAATGGCTTTCCCTGGTTTGAAAGCCCCGTTTAAAATCCCACTGCTGTTATTGTTGGAAAAAAATACAAAACTGGTGACTGTGCTGTGAACCTGCTTTTCTGTTTGTATTCTTGTCAAAAAATAACAAAAAAAAATCTTTCCAAGAAAGGAAGTATTTCTCTTTTTTGGATACAGCCAGGGTGAAGTGATAACTGTTCCACTGTGCCTGGAAGAGAGTCTGAAAAAGGACAGAGAGGAAGAGTAAGCATGACAGTGGGTCTTGTAGAGAGAAATTCACTCCAATAAGGTCCCATGACGAGGCCAAAAAAAAAATCTGTCTTTAGCTGAACATCATATCTCTCTCATACAAAAAAGGAGCTGCATTAATGATTGAGACCTCTTACAGAGTTGTGACAACAAAGATGACACTCGCCGTTTTGCTGGAAAGTTCTCAGAAGGGGGACCTGTGAGACTCTCTAGTTAAGGGCCTAGATCCTGATTGAATGACCTTGTCCCCAACCACCTTTATCCTAGCTCAGGAAGCTGAGTAGCTGATCTACTAATTGAAAGGTTGGTGGTTCAAACTCTCGCTGCTCCAGTCTGCATGCCATCCATGGGCAAAAATCCTGAGTTGATCCTGATGTGTTCATCAGGGTGTGTTGTATGTTAAAGAGAGTGTGTGAGAATGAGTCATTTTATATAAAGTGCTTTGAGTGTTCAAGTAGAGTAGAAAAGTGCTATAGAAGATCCAGTACATTTACGATCCTGAATTGCCTGATGTTAATGAATTTTACAAGCCCCACCCAACCAAGTTAATGGACTTTGGGTTGCATACTTGTTTGGCTTTTTTTATATTCCATCACCTTAGTGGGGTTTTGAGTTTCAAGTTGAAAATATACACCTTTTGGGCAGTAAGGATGAGCAAGTGTATATTCAAAACATTGGTTGTTTAGAATATGATCTGTATAATCAGGTTTGGTGTGGTACTTCTCTTTCCTATTCCAATTGACGTTTGTACCACTCTTTTATTGATGTCACTGACACACTAGTAATCCTTTCTCTGCATCTTTTTATTTTGGAACTGGGGAAAAAAAGCCACATTGTGGTTCCCCTTTTCTGTGTCCACTCCCCTCCCCCAGTCTACTCCATGCTGTCCCTGGTGAGACATGCTGAATGGAGACCTATAATGAGCGCCTGTCTGTTTCAGCTGACATAGTGAGCTGTCTGAAGCTGTGATGTGTCACTTCTCCCCCCTTCTCTCTCTCTCTCTCTCTCTCTCTCTCTCTCTCTCTCTCTCTCTCTCTCTCCCTCCCTCTTTCTTTCTCTCATTCTGTCTGTCTGCAGAATAAAGGGAATCCTCCCCCCAAATGCTTCCAATTTCCACATAGAAGAGGTTCATTCCTCCTTTAGTGAGGTCCCTGTGGCTTAGATTTGAGTTACACACACTATCACACGCTTACACATCAGTAAAGACTGTTTTTTCCCCTTACTGACACCTAACCTTGCTCTGCTTTCATTTGAAAGAGAGATGATGAGGGAAAAAAAGACTGTTTAAGAGTTTCACGTCATTTTCACCGCAGGTGTTTTTCACTTTTGGGATTGCATTATGAGTTTTCACCCTCTTTGTAACAATTACAGAAAATAGCTTACCGTAGTTTGTTGCAGTGCTGTCACTTTCTGAAGCTGTGCTGTGCATTGCCACAAATTGCCTAATTCAGAATCTTCAACCATGGTCCCTCTAGTGCAAGACAGAGTTTGTTTTTCATTAGGGTAAGTGAGGCAGTTGGTGAGAGCACATATGTCTGGCAGCAGTAGCAGCCTGTCTACATGTGAGTGAGCATCCTGATAAACCTGGGTCGTCTTATCATAAGCCACGGAGTGCATGATACAAAAAGATGTTAAAAAGGTCGGTGATATTGTAAGTTCTCAAAGGGAAAGGTAGTTTTTCATAGATCATTGCTAAAAATTCCTCTGTAATAAGAATAAATGGGAAAAAAAAGTTTTCACACAGGTTGATTCAGTAGGCCTTTGCACAAATAGCCCACTTTGAAGTGTGAAATCTGTAGCTGAACTCAGGTGTGGTCTACCAGACAACTAGTGTAACATCCTCAAAATGCTTATTGAAAAAGTTGTGGTGCAGCCCCAGAAGGTCTGCACAAAATAAGAACTGCCAAAACACACAAAAGGTACATGACACATTTGACACTGTCAAACATTCAGTTTGTCATTGTTTTTTTATGCTTTGCTTTTTTGCACAACAAGGTCACATTTTGAAGGATTTTAGACAGTAAATGAAAGAAGCTTGCAATCTTTTTTATTAGCCAGCAAGGAGAGACTTTTATCAAACAACAAAAAATAAGATGGCAAAATTTGAAGTTCCTAAACATTATGTCACAAACTAATGGCTGATGCCATGTTAGCAACCTCCATCTTTAATATACAGCCTATTGACATTCACAGAAATTCACCCATTACATATACTCAGATATCAAAACCAAGTGTATAATTACTTACATTTGTGTAGCCATTGCAGTGTAGAACTGTTCAGAGATATCGGGGGTTTTCCACCTCTAAGTCTTATTCCTCAGTTAATCGACAAGGCGAGCCACTGTATTTGTACACTGAACATCTTGTATGATGTATTATACAGTGTTTATTGATCACTTACAGAATGAATGCCGTCTCAGGACACTGACCGATCCAGAATGTATGGAGAATGGATTTTTATGTTTGAATAGCTTGCCCTAATGCACCCATTTTATCTCTTGAGGCGTTCAAGTGCGGTGTTTGTTACAGCACTACTGTGTGTGGCCTTATTATGTGATGTAGTAGTGAGAGCTAGGCGTGATTGTGGAGAAATTTGAAGTAAAAATTAATAACAATAAATCCACATTTAAATAATTTTACATTTTTTGTTTGTGACCTTATTTCTTTCTTTTAATAGATTTCCTCCTAGGGTGGAGTCTAGGAATGGTTGACACATGCTGATTTTCCCTAGGAGACACGCAGCAACATTTTCCAATGATTTTGGTTGAAATATAAATGCTATTCTAAGAAAGCTAAACATACATCATTCTTTGTTTTGTTTTTTTTGTAGTCGATCCCATATATTTGGAATCAACAGTCAAACAGCGATGAATCCCTTTTGTGTTCTGTTTGTTTTGTATCTGTCTAAGACTCTTCCTCACACATCTCTCACTGACAAATACACTCATATGAAAATTTGCGAGCACACACTGTCACACATGCTCGAGTGCACACAAAGAAGTGAAAACACCAAAAAGAAGCACTACCCACATCCTGTTTAGTGAGCTCCCTGCAAGCCATGGTGAGTGTTTGTACTTCAACCACAGAAGCCGTATGGAGCCTCAAACTCCTGCACTTATCTCACCGCACTCTGCTTAACCTGGCAAACTGTCTGAAAACATTCCCTTGATACAGCTTCGCCTCTACTGTGTTACGCTCCACAACAAACAGGGCTCAAACAGTTTGGCAGATACATGATGAATCTCTTTCAGCGGCAAAGTGGATTTGGGTTTTGAATCGGGGAATGAAAAGAAGAAAATAAACTTGCTTTTTTTGTCTGTTTTGAAAATGAGTTTATGGAAGTTTGATTGAATTATTATGGAATCACATTTATCCAAGTATGTTTCAAAACAAATAATTAAGTTTTTTCTGTATTAAAATGCATTTGGATATGTATTTTTTTTTTTACCATAAATTGCAGTATATCAAAATCATACAACATATCTGAGAATGTGATTTCAAAAGTAATGTTTTCTGTTAGTTGCATTTCCAAGGTTGACACCACATGTAAACTCTCATGTACCTTTTAATTGAAGGTGCCTGAAAAAGTAAACGAAGATGGATGACTCGCATCGTTTCACAGACAGAGTTCTGTATTGATGATGAGACACAATGCTTTTTATTCCACATAACCAGCGATGCAATCACATATTTCACAATATTTTTATTACATTAATAATGGAGCAATAAATAGTTTGTG
This sequence comes from Pelmatolapia mariae, assembly GCF_036321145.2. Taxonomy (NCBI): domain Eukaryota; kingdom Metazoa; phylum Chordata; class Actinopteri; order Cichliformes; family Cichlidae; genus Pelmatolapia; species Pelmatolapia mariae. The sequence goes on from NC_086233.1 coordinate 32,750,885, forward strand.
TTGTTATATGTTAGCCAGGAAGCAAAACTGCATCTTGATAGAGCTGGAATCTCCAGTAATAAAGCTGCTATTTTTGTGCTCTGCTTATGTTACAGCTCACAAATCATATACATATGTTTTTTTTTCTACTCCAAGAACCAATAAATAAATAAAAACAATAGAATTAAGTGGAATAAGGCTAGAATGCTAATTTATAGCAGGTGAAGGAGTGTCTCTTTATGTAGGAAAACAGAGATCTAAGCTCAGCTGTGGCAACAACAAAATGCCATAGAGTTTCTGAGTGACATGGAGAGGTATTAACCTGCCTCATGAGAGGGAATTATTCACCAGTGTAGAGCCTTGCTATGGTGGCCACCTAACTTCCAAGCCCCAGCCCTGTCCCTTTGCACCACCCTCATCAGCATGCATTATTCTTTTTTTGGTGTCTGTTCACATTGGCTGACAAGCTCAGTTTGCTTGGCGTAGCCTGGAGGTCCAACCACATCACACATACAGCGCTCCCGTTTCTCTCGCTGTCGCACGGGCTGTTAACAGTGGTTTCAGAGTCAGGGAATGTGAAAATATTCAGCGTGAAGTGGAGGGTGGCGGGGTTGGGGGTGGGTGGGATTTGACTAAAGAGAAAAAGGACTGGGGGAGGGGTTGGGGGACTTGAAAGTGTGACACCACACAGACTTGCCAGTGTTGGCTGATGCGTCTGGCCATCCTGAAAGGTTAACAGGCACCAACCTCCCCTCTGTCCAATGTGACATGACACTCTCTCCGCTGCCGTCGCCCGCTTTGATGTGACGTTCGCTCACAGTTCATGAACTCTGGGGGCCTTGAGTGGGATCTTTCACTTTGTGTTGTGTGGGACATCATAAAGAGTGGCAGCACAAAGAGAGCCTAATTAACTATTTTCTGGATTTTTGCCCTTCTTTGATCTGCCGCATACAGACTCATGACGGAACTCGTACACACGCAAACAGTCGCCCATGCAACTGTAAACACATATCCATGCCGCACACTCGCACACAGTGTTATGGTGCCCCCCTGCCCCGCCCAGAAACACATTGTCTCCCTTCAGAGCGGACATTAATAAGAAATGAGTCCTTTTGAAGCGTAGCTGTGGGTTGTCAAATCTCTAGCGACATCATCTCACCCAAGAATAGCCTCCTCCCATCTTTTACCATACACTCCTACACATTCAGCCTTCCTTTGTGCATATGCAACACTGTAAGGAGAGTCTGTATCCAAAGGTGTCCTAACTTGTTACCAAAATGTATTCAGTTCCTGGAAACACACATGATCCCCACACTTCATGTTTACTGCAATGCAAGATAGTAACACAATTTTTGTTCTCTCTGTCTGACGTTGCCTGCACCCACTCCTCATTTACTTTGAACATTGATTTGTGGTATGTTGGCTGGATGGAGAAATCAAAAACCAAATCACACCTGTAGTATTGTTCAACTGTGTGTGGGTGTGTGTGTGATCAATTTATTCCTTTAGTTCAGGGGTGTCGAACTCCAGGCCTCGAGGGCCAGTGTCCTGCAGGTTTTAGATCTCACCCAGGGTCAACACACCTGAATCAGATGATTAGTTCATTACCAGGCCTCTGGGGAACTTCAAGCCATGTTGAGGAGGTGATTTAGCCATTTAAATCAGCTGTGTTGGATCAAGGACACATCTAAAACCTGCAGGACACCGGCCCTTGAGGCCTGGAGTTCGACACCTGTGCTTTAGTTGAAGGCAGAAGGGCAGAAAACAGTTATCAGTACATCAGGAAGAAAGGTGGGATCCCCCCATTTCTCTGCTCATATTTACAGGGTTTTTTTCCCCCTTTTTTGATGTGATGTGAATGCAGGGTTTCCTCCATCCCAACTTACTTTTGATGTACAGCGTGTGTTTGAAGCTTAGCCTGTCACTGCAGTATCTCTGGTAATGTAAAGCACCCCATGCCCTCTCCGTCACCCTGAACAACCCCCTCCCGACTGTGCACACACTTTCACCCATGGCGGATTTGATTCCCAGTTGCTTCTTGCTTTGATGGTGTGATACAGTTGTTAAAGCCCCTCACTCTTTTTTCTTTTTTCATGCCTTCACGATGTGATTAGGTGTTCAGTGTTTCCTGTCAGGTCACAAACCCAGTTGTTCCTTTGCTGTCAAATTACATGACTAGAACTAATGCATTATGTGATAACAACATGTCCAAATTAGTGTTATTTGTAAAAAAATAAATAAATAAATACTTGATTACTCTGAGTACAAATGCACATTAAACAAGCTACATTATATTCAGGCTTTATGATTTTCTGAATGCAATAAAATGTAAATTATAAGAAGTCAGAAAACTCAGAGAATTGCTTCCAACATGTGTATACTGCCACTCACAGCATGTCACGCCATGGAGTCTATCTTATAGATGATAGCGAACTAGCTATCTCACCCTCAGTTCATACTTTCCGACATCCTTGTCTCTCTGCCTAACACCTGTTATACTCATATGAAAGATGTGCCTCCTTCTCGGTGCTGCAGCTTTAAGATTTGCTTTGTGCCGCCGGTAAAAGCTGCCTCAATACACAGTCTGAAAACCTGTAAATTGTCAGTGTGAACTCTGCACACAGACAAGATTATATTTCTTTTTTTTTTTCCAGTAAAAAATGTTTTACCACAGCTTCACATGGAAAAGTATCCTAACACACTGCATGTGAACATGCCCACTTGTAGGAGTCGATCGGTTATACAGGATAGACCACCACCGCACAGACCAACACACTCACCAAAGAAAAATAAGCAAAAACAACAATGCCCATTTTGAAATTGCTATCAAGTCTTTGGTAACTTTTGTATTTGCACATATCACCAATGGATCTTTAACATAAATGTGCCAGGTGAGGATTCATTGTTCATCCTTAGTGAATTAGTGTAGTTTATTCTGTGTAACACATTTCTAAATGCTAAACGCGCTCTCCCATGTTCTCATGTAACCCTGCCATTTATTTCCCCCCTCTGCTGGCCCTCTTTTATACACTCCATGTTGACATGTACATGGCATTTTCACCAATGTGTTCACACAGGAACAATGCATTCATAACTAACTGACAGTCAGTAAAAGAGCTTGTAAACTTTGTGGTTAGTGTCTGACTTCTTTTACAAACATTGCTTAATATGGGGCCATATGCACCCACGAGGCAGATACTGTATTGTCAGAGTCCTCTGACCCCATGAAAATTATTTTTGGATATTAGGGCATAACCAAAGCTTTCATCTGCTTTTAGGCTTTTTTTTCACATGCTGTTTTTCTTTCTTTTTTTTCTATTGCATGCAGCAGGATACATTTTCCAGTAAATGTTTTCTACATTTGTTTGTGAACTCGTTGAATATGCTGTTCGTACACCACAATAAAGTTATTCTGGGAGCTATTAATGGTTAAAGCGCTTTACACTGCTTTGTGTTTCATTCTGGTCTCTCTCTTTCCTGTTGATTATACTCTTGCCTCATTTGTCACAGCGTTTGAAAAGTGTGTCATTTCCTGTGTGTTCGTGGCCTGACCCTATTCCATTTATCAGCTTTTTGTGAGACTCTAATTGTCATTGCTCTTGGCACAATGTTGTAGCCTTCTTTGTGCTCACCAACAATTATTTCATGTTCAACCTGAATTTTCACTTTCAGTTCTCCATTCTGCAAAGCCATTAATGTGCGCTTATGATCAGGATCTCCATCATGACAAATGACATGATTCATGTGTAACTTCCCATAAAGTAGCTTCCCATTTATTAGTGATTCATTATGAAGTCTGTTTTCTCATGGTATTACCAAGGCTAAAATATATTTTAAGCATCTCACAGATTGGGATCATAGTAAACTTTGATCTTATTGGCTTATCAAAGAGGTCATTGTAGATAGGACGTGTTAAATGCCACAGTTTTACAGAGCTAAAAAGACAAGGAGAAAAGAGCACAAAAATAACCACGATGTACTTTGGCAGTTTTTCTTTCAGTATTATTTTGACATGTGGTCGCAGCAGTGAATGGAATCTGCTCCGATAGTTTAGATTGCTCCCCGTTGCCTTGTGCTCCTCTTCATCTGTCAGCAGCATTAGGTGTTCCCCAGACAGGGTCTTAATAGTGGCAGAGCGCAGGGGACAGGGCCTGTAATGGAAGCTCTTTGTCCAGTTGTCACTTTCACTGCTCTCATGGAAACATCCTGCTGGCCATTGCGATGAGCCCTCTAGGTAACAGCCACAGCTCTTCTGTCACCGCTTGACTAAAAGCATGTATCACACTAAACTATCTTAACTTTGTTCTGGCTTGTTTTCTCTTGATCTCACTTGTTTTTCCAGTCAGTAGTTTTTTTTTGGTTTTTTTTGACAAATGTACTTCATATATGGTATGATAAGTCATGAGCAAATTAGCTTTTATGTCATTTGAAACATGTGAAAAGAAAAGTAATACTTTTGACGTTGTCTCACCCGATATGTATACAAATGCTTTGTTGTTGCATTGCCAAGATACGGTTCAGTAAAGAAAGGAATAAAAGCTTTATGCCATTAAAATTCCTTCATGTCTCAGATGCCAGAGTTCCCAGCTTATCATCTCCCTGAAGTGGTTCTGAATACCTCCCACTTGACTTTGTATTAGTTGAATATAAAGGGAGCCCTGGCTACATGCACCTCTTCCTCTGGGTAAACATTGTTGAGTGTGATAAGAATTTTAGTGAGAAATTAATATTGCCACAGTTCAAGGAAAAGGCCAAAAAAAAGCGTATCGCGGCAACCAGTTTGAATATAAAGCTAGGGGGTTGCCATAGGATTCATCATCTGCAAATACCACTTCTCTCAAGACAGGACGTGGAGTCGGACCAGGGAAGGCTGCCCATTTGTGCATGAATAATGAGACCAATAAGCTTCAAACCCTGAAGTTGCTTCAGCTCCAAGAATCTGTAGTATAGGTTAGCGTGAGCGCCGATGAAGGCATGCGCATATAGTTATAGAATTATTTTGATTGATCGTATTCATTGAAGTATCATAGATGCCAAGCTATATTATTGTTACTATCAAACCAAGTCTATATGGAGTAGCATGCTTTCTGGGATATTTCTTTGTGCATAAGCTTTTTATCCTGGTTCATTTGTGGACAGTAATGTGGATATGTGCACACAAATGCATACCTTTCTTGATCACTTTGAAGGTAGTTGTACACTCACTTTTTAAGATAACTTAAAAATATTCAGTATTCTCTGGGCACTATTTGACCATTCTTTGAAGACCCGTACTGACTCTCAAAACTGCTCTTAAATGACTGTGCTGGACTTTGGATATACTAGCTGTACTTGAACTTTGAATGGGTTTTTTGGTGTTTAATGGCACATGACATAGAGCTTCTGTGTGTAATACTGGCACCTTCTGGTTATTGTAGTGTGGTTTGTTATTTTATGTATTTGTATTTTTTGGAGATTTTTGTTACATATAGTTTTTTAAAGGGGCATTCCAGTCATTTAGCAATGCACTTCCACAAAGATAAAATATGCAGGCACCATGTTTGCAGTAAGTTCAGATGTTTGCATAATGTGGGGGTTTGCCCATGCCCCGCCTTCCCCCAACTTTCTTATCTCCTCCAGCAGAGGGTAGTGGGCAGACCTCCCTCCCACAGGCCAGCTGGATTACGCGTGTTGGTTTAATCCCATTCATTCTCTCAGTACTCTGTGTCAAACCGAAACCTACTGGACCATCATGTCCCTTAGTCTTGCTTACACATTTACACGCACACATGTGCATGCGGGCATACGTACACGCACATGTACTCAGGTGTCTGTGTTTGATAAGGCCCGTGTGGAAGTATTAGCCCCATCAGCCCAGCTCTATCACATCATGGGAAATCCCTTTTCCTCCAGTGATCCCCAGTCTGCCCTTATCACCACATCCTGCTCTAAAGCCCTAAACCCTTGTGTCACTACACGCTGCTTCTGTGTCAGGGATCATCTCTGATGTGCGTGTAGAGCGACTAAAACTGAAAATGCTGTTTACATGTCAAAATGACTTCAGCTTTAAAAGATGATTTTAAAAATGAAATGTTTACAGTAAAAGACCAACAGGAGATAGATCTCTCTCTTTTTTCCCCCTCTTCACATGTCTGTTATAATCACTAATCACAAAGAGTTTCATCTGGTTAACATTATCATTAGAACTTTTTAATCTTCCTATTATTTGATTTAGCAGTATTTTTTTTTCTTTAAAGTTTTTAGTATGTTCTTAGGTTATTTTACGCTTGCATGGAGCACAGTTTTCTTGCATTGTTTTTCCACTGCAGCTGAAAAAAAAGGAGGAAAGGTTGTGTAATAACTAATGGATTTGCTGAAGGCAGCAGCTGTTTGCTGTTGAGTTGTGAGCCAGAGAGTGTTGTATGGCATCTTGACTGGAAATGCTCTGCAAACAGCCAGCAGACTAAACAGATTATAGATCTGACAAGCAGAAAAAAATAAATAATAAAAATTGCAACATCAGGAGCTTCAGACAGTCACAGACATAATGCAAACTGTACATCCATTTTCTAGCAAATAGTGTAGATGTGTGTATATCATAGAGTATGGTGCAATAATAGTTGTAGTTTGGGTTATATGCTCTCTCCAAGATAAATAATTAAGTTTTGGGCTCAGCTTTCTTCAAGATAACCCCAAAACAGATTCTGCCTCCTCTTTAGGAGCCATTGTACTTTCAGCTATACAAAGTATAAAGCCAATAATCATACACTAACAAAATAAATTTGCAGCAATAGTTAAATTTGAACAGTGGATATAATTTAATTAGATACATGTCTCTCAAGCAGTATGATAATATCACTCATTTTAAATAGTAGAACATCTTTAATCGAAGTTGCTTAAATTGTGCCTGTGATTTAACACACTTTACTTCCTTGCACTCTATTGCATCTCAACATCTTTCCCACAGCTGTTTGTGAGACATTAAGACATTATTCTTAATGACACATTCTGTCACAGAGTGCCCCAAATGCACGTACCCCCTGATTAAAATGTCATTGACGGCCTAGTGGGTTGGACAGTTCATAGTCTACAAACAGCTGATGAAAGTATTTGAAACATGACATAACACATGGGAAATTTCCATCGCAGCAGGGGGTTTAGTCACTCTAGCATGCAAATGTCAGACACATTTTTTTAGGAAGACAAAAAAAAAGAAGCGGGCCAGCCAGAGCAGGCACATTATCCTCATCTACACTCACATACACATTTTCTCATTTCCTGTTCAATTTTTGTGTTAACTGAGTCCTTTCAGCACTTAAAGGAGGGGTGGGAGTTTTCCTCAGCAGTATGCTAAGACCACAAGAAGAAGATTTTGTTTGTTGTGTTAGCTGTTGATAATAAATGCCAAATTATTTCTGTCTCGAAGATGAGCTGCAGGCAAGGCAAAGGTTGATCCACAACTGATAACCTACCATGTGTAAAATCTTCAAATGTGCCTCAGAGATGCTTTTTAAAATCATTTTTCTCACATTCAGTCACAGTTGCTTTTTAGTTCATTTTGAGATCATGAGAAGCGTCAGCTGAGTTTGACTCAAGTATTTCTCAGTAGGGGGAAGGTTGTTCTACATCACTCGCTCTCAGTATGTGTTGTTTTGACAGCATGTCCCAAAGAGCTGTTTTAGTCAAACAAGTGTAAATGTAGGTGTCATCCATAATTTGTTGAGGGCAGACTTGTTGTTTTGTTGCCTTCATGCTCTGAGAGGTGATACACTGTTTTTTTTTTTTTTTTTTTTTTTTTTACTCACCTCTTTAATTGAACCCTTTGGGCAACAAGTGATCGAGGCTTTATACAGTCACATATTTTACTTTATCATTCATCCACCAAAGCCTTAGATTAACCTTTCATTAAACTTTCATGCAACAAATCTTTAAAAAAAAATTGGTTTGACATCTTTGGAGATAGATCACGCAACTCTTGGACAAGGATTTATGAAGGATTAATGTCACTGACATTCTCACATATTCCTTATGATACTCTTTAAAGTGACTTTTTTTTTTTTTTTAGAATGAATCTTTTTATGAAAAAAAACAAACAAACAATAAATCAGATAAAGAGAAACTCTATAAATAGAGATGATTTTTTTTTTCCTGACTTTGTTAAGACATTGTCTTTTATTTTGACCTACTCACCAGTGGCAGTATGTACAGTCCTACTCTGAGAGGCTGCTGTGCTACAGTGGCCCTGAGATGTCAAACGAAATGCAACTTAAAAAAACACCAGCAAACTGAAAAATGCTGCAAAAGCAAGCATTACAACAGAAGTTGAATAAAATGCAAGAGAAGTAGAAAAAAACAACAACAAAATCTCACAAAACACAACAGAAATGTTTCTGGGGTCCCAATAATCTGATGGACCAGCTGGGGAAGTGACAGAAATCAAAAAAATGTGAAGGACTGCAATGGGGCAGGCTTAAAACAGGACCATCAGGGTTGTGAGGTTTTGTTTTTTTTCTATTTCCATTGATTTTTATTCATCTTCTTTTGTGTTTTGTATGCTTCTGCAGCGGTTTTCTATTTGCTAGTGATTTCTTAAGCTGCCTCTCATGGCTACCATAGAGTGCCACTCTTGGACCTACCGATCACATCTCAACTTCCATCTGTTAACATAGTAAGGCATTTTTGAGCCTGTTCTGCTGGGATGTTCAGTCGAACGCTTGTTGTTCGACTCTTTCTGCGGAATCACTAAAATGTCTTCAAGTTCCTCTCGCCACCCACTCATTCCCAAAACTTGCTCAGCCTTAAGCTAAAACACTGCTGTGATACTCTAAAACACGTTCTCTCCTCATTTATTATGAATGGTCTGGCTTTGCAACAAGTAAGCTGCAAGAATATTAATCCTGATTGAGTGCTTTCTGGTGAGTGCAGAAGCACCTTTTCTGCTATTGTTGTATGATCAGTGTTGCTATGCTTCTTGGTGCACGCAGGTTAAGTGCAGATTTATCCAGCAGTAATGCAAAGTCATTTAGGCGGCCTTTCTGTTTTTCTTTTCTTTTCTTTTTTTTACTAAACCTTTTAAGTTGGTCTAAGGTGAAAAGAAATGCTGCACTCAGAGACCATCAATCCATAGTGTCTCCTGTAAATGTGGGTAAGGAGACAGAGTGGGCCATCTACTAATCGGAAAGTTGACGATTTTATCCTTGGCTCCTTCAACCTGCATGCTTGTGGGCACAGTACTAAACCCCCAGTTTCCCCCAATAAAACAACGTGTGAATGTCAGGTTATAAGTGCTCAGGCACTGAAAAGCTTTGATGGATGTACGTGTGCATGGGTGGACAAGGCTTGTAGTAAGAAACCACTTTGCTTATAAGTACCAGTCCATTTACCTTTTTTATATGATTTGTTTTGGTGGTTTGGTCTCTGTGGTTTACTTATAAACTCAGATAAAGACATTTTAGCATGTTAACACTTATGTCCACTTTATTGTAAATGTTTAACACAATTCTGGAGTTGTTTTCAGGTCCCTGAGATGAGTGTTGTTGTGATTATATGTTGTTCTGGTATTATTAAAATTGAACTGAACAGAGCTGAATTTATTAAAAATAATTGTGCCCAAGTCCTCTGTTCTTTTAGCTGTGAAGCATATCAGCCGACAACAACAATAAATGAGTTTCTTCTGGGTCTTTTTTTTTTTTTTTTTTGTCATTTTCAGTTTCTGGATAAGTTTCCATTAAGCCCCTTCTCTGCTCTTGTTCACTAATATTACATTATTTACAAGCTGGTGCAGCATTGAGCTGTTTCTATTACTGTGTGTGAAAGAAAGAGGGGAAAAAAAGGAGGAAAATGTGTATTTTCATGCATGGCCCATCTTCAGTGTGTGTGTGCTGATACACACATGTACAGCATGCACAAAACAGGCATAGTCACGCATAAGCGAGCAGGCCCATGTCTGGTGATATAGCGTGAAATGGGACAGGTCATGGACATGGCTGCAGCACATCGGCAGGTGTTGACCAGGCCAAAACGATCTATTGAGTATAATTTGCACATGTTAGCCACTGTTGCCCTTTTCCCTTCAAGCAGCGCAGGTTCAGATCGAATCGATGTTCAAGGTCCTTAAACCTAAATAAGCTAAAATTGATTTGTTGGTACATTTTTACATCAATAGTTCATTGGTGGTGGTAGGATATGCATTTCAAAATAGACAATAAAACCTTCAGAATTACCTGCGTTATATTAAGTTCAGTCAGTGGGATAGGTAGGAACGCTGTGCATTTCATGTGTGGGCTAACTACCCTGAAAAAAGCTTAGAGCCATTTTGTCTGGCACCCATAGTGCTTGGGGTCCTTAGGGTCAGCAGCAGCACTCTTTCAGGCCCGCAGGCCAAGCCAGAGGCTTTTCTTGCACAGACATACCCAGTAAAATCCCCTGTAATCAAGCAGCTGGAAGGTCCACATTGAGGGGATTTAGTGCAGTGTGGCAAGTGCCAATCTGTCTGCAATCAGGATTTACACAGGCCTAGCTCCCGATGGCATTCAGTAATTTCTAGCGCGATGCTTGAGACCGATCACAGTGAGTCATGATGTCCCTTGAATAGAAAGACAATGCTGGTCAAACACAGCCCATGATTTGTGGGTCTGGAGAATGGTGAAAGTAGAAGTAAGGATTTAATATAAACAGAGTCAACATTTTATATTTTTTGTGAACTTACTTTGCATTTTATTAAAAATCTTGTATAGCGTGCCCTCAAAACTACCTCAGTTACTATTGCTTTTAATAGTTTTACAAAATATACAATTAATATAAATCTTTGTGATCCTGGTTCATGTTGACTTGATTGTTTAATTTCATAATTTCTGCAGATTTATCAGCTGCACATTCACACTCCCAGTATCTTGTTCTACCACCTCCCAAAGCTATTCTATTGGCTGTAGATCTGGAGTTTGGGCAGAATACTGAAGTACACTCATTGTCATTTTTATGTAAGATTTTTAAGACGACTCTTGCTTTGTGAAATTATCTGATATCAAGCTGGACGTAACCATGAAAAGATTCTAAATCATATCCATACACATAGTTAGCAAGCATACATAGAAAGGCTGTGGCATATAAACTATGATTGATTGGTATTAACAGGTCCAAAGACTGCCAAGAAAACATTTCACGCACCATTGCTGAGCCTTTGACCACTGCAGCCTCAAATTTGTATTCTTGGCTGACAGGAGTGGAACACGACATGGTCTCCAACTCTTATCAACCATCTGTTTCAATGTTGGACATTATGTGCATTCTGGGATGCTTATCTACTTAGCAGAGTTGCACAGAGTGGTTAATTGAGGTACTCTATCAGCACCATCCAGTCTCGCAATTATCTTCTTACCTCTTATTGACAAGGTATTTTCGCCCAGAGAACGGTTGGTTATGTTTTGTTGTTGCTTTTCACATCATTAACTGTTTATAGAGTTTACTCTTTATGTGTGAAAAATGCTGAGAGATGAGCATTTTCAGGAATGCGCGATGAACCAGGCGATCTTGCACCAACAAACATTCCACTGTCAGATCACATTTTCTATCATTTTGTTTGGTATGGAAATTAATTGAAGCTTCCAACTTGTGTTGACTTGATTTATATGTGTTGCGCCACTTTAACATGGTTGGCTGAGTGGTAATTGCACGAAAAAGCATGTGTACAGGCATTCTTAATACTCTTGATATACAGAAATATCATTGATGTGTTTCTGAATTCTTGTTTCATTTAAATATTTAGATATCTTGTATTGCTTTCTTCTGCATAAGAGTATGGATTGTAGCAGACTGTTGCCATCAGTGCGCTTTTGTTAGCTGAGAATAAGTGTTTACTTTCTAGCCTGCTTAATTAGGCTGTTACCCAATATTGTTGGGCTCAGCTTGATTTATAACTGGTTTAATGCCCTTTCCTCCTCCATAGTATTTCTATTTATATAGTTTGTTTCAGTTGTAGTTTTGGATGTTTGCTTGAAGTTAACTTATTTCTTCTTTGTCGCCTTTTTTATTGTCCTGTGTACACAGAGCCCCTATGCAATAAAAAAAGTAATCAGCTCTTTTGGGTCTCCCAGTATGAATAAATTCCAGATCTTAATACATAATAAAGTTTAAGTTATGTGTGTGTACACTGCACACTGGTGTTTATCGCTCATATATAGGATACGTGACGGAAGCTTTTCAGGAGAATTTTCTGTGAATTGTGTAGAAAATGTAAAAGAGAACAAAAAGGCAAAGGCGGAGGTGGGGAGAGGATAGGAGGCAGAGGATAAGAGGAGGTTTGTAAAATGCTGAAACTCCCAGAGGCAGTGGGACAGTGGGATGGGGACACACACACACAGAGACTCTGCTTTCCCTACTTTGTGTGTCTATTATTGATGGGCACACAGGGTTCCCACTCAGCCATCTGTTCTCAGCTCTCCCACTCTGTGCCCCTTTTGGTTTTTGCCTACAACTTTAGCAGACTGGCATGAGCAGAGCAATGCTGTCCAATCAAAGTGTGAATCCTTCATAAATATATCACAGTATTAGGGAGTTAGCTGTTTGAGCAGGAGCCCAGTGAGAGAAAAGAGAAAAATAAAAGTAATGTCCTGAATTTTTAATTAATTCTTCCTCTTTGCTGGATAGCTTCCAATACTTGCACTGATTTGCAGCAGAAGATATAATCATGTCATAACTTCATCAGATCTAAATATAATTGGCAAAGGGGTGTGTGTGTGTTTGTGACGGACTGTCTTCTTGTGTTCAGATCTTAATCAGATCACAGCCACACCCTCCGACTGTTAATAGCATATGGCTGCAGTTTTGATTTGATCAGTGCGGTAACTGATGACCATGCAAATTCAGTCGAGCCCCGGTTGCCAGGGGGAACCCGTGTTGTGCAGGTCTTTTGATTGGCTGCAGGGTGGTCGCATGCGGTGTCGCTTGGTGCCCAGCTGGGACACAGGCCACATGTGGCAAGTCTGGAGACATGTAAGGTTGGTGTGTTTGCAAACACTTGGCTTCGCCCCGTCGGTCCACAGATGCAACCATTATCCCCTCTCCCCCATCCTTCCCTGCTCTCTCCTCCACACATACACACACATGCACCTTCCTATGCAGTAAACGGGCTATAAACGTTACATTTCAGTCACGCGCAGAAAACCGTGAGCACAAGTTGAGGCTGTGAGACTTAACGTGCATCCTCAATTGCGTTCATCTTGTCTGACAATAAGGGTCAGCCATGGGTTAGGGAATGCCAGGGGCTTGTTGGGGGTGCTGATTAAAGGTGAGATCATGGTTTGGGGGCTTTAAAAACCTGCAATATTACTCCATCGTGTGACTCGTATTTTCCATATTCCTAGAGGGGCAAAAGAGGCTTTATTCTCTAGCGAGCAGTAGAGTTAGGATCCCCCGGGGAGTACAAGATGAGAGGGGAATTAATAATGTGCGCGGACTCAAAGGCTTTGACTGAACTAAAGGATCAGAAGCGGCTGAAAAGAGTGTATTAGAGGTAGAATGGAAAACAGAAACATGGGCAAAGAGAAGAAAGTAAGAGAGACTGACAAGCAACCTTTGAGCAAAGGCTGGAAGCAGTAACCTTATAAAAGAGATAAAACAAGACTGTTTCTTAAAAAAATGAAGAAGAAGAAGAAAAAGAAAGGGTTTTTTTAAAAAGACCAGCTATTAAAGGGATGCTCCCCTGAAGTTATCCTTTCAGTATCCCTTGTATTCCTTTTATAGTCTTACAGCTTTGTGATGTGTTGACATCAATAGTGAAACAATAACTGTACGTTAAATAGATTAATAAGAAACATAATCCTCATTATAAGCAGTACATGAGAACAGTTTTAGCATTCCTTCAGCTGCCCTGAAAACAGATTGCAAATTAGCATTTCTTACCAAAGCTAGCGTGAGTCACGAGCTGCCATGGCTCCGAGTACTGAGAACATATTTTTCGCATTATGATGTGTGAAGCCAACATGAACTAAGAAAAGAGAACAAACTTCCTCATGTTGAGGAAACTTGAGATTTAATATTAATAGACTTTACCCTGTGATGTGTGAAAGTCACGCTAGTATGCTCAGTGCTGGCACACACACTCTCCTCAGGCCACACGGGCTCTGGCCCTGCTGTGACCTCTCTGGCTCAAAGCCAGTGGCTCTGCTATCCTTTGAACCTGGGCAAACCTGGCTCGAGGCAGCTGTGTTTAGCCAGATCTGAGTGCAGCTGATCACAGCAGGCAGCATGAAATATTAATTGCTATTAAATGCCAAGTGCGTACACCCATTCATCCTCTTGTTTCATTCGCATTTTACATTTTTGTCTTTGCTCTGTCTTTAAATTTTGTCATCTGTCTCTCACCCTCCAACAAAGAATATGTAGGCTCATAAGACCAAAAAAAAAAAGACTCAATAATGATGATGGGGCAGTTTGCCAGATGCGTTCCCTTCCTGCAGCTTTGCCAAGTGGGCAAAATGCCACCAAGCAGCACAATGGGTTTATCCTCAGTGATTTCTTAAATACCCTAAACACAGACACCTGAAACAAAGACACATAGTAATCTTTTCTATCTACTCCCTTGCTTCTTTCCACATCTTTATCTGTCTCTTTTTCCTTTTTTGTCTCCATCTCTATTTACAGTAAACAAATAGGTGTCAAGTTAAAACAAAAATATAGTCCCTTAGTCTCTTCATAAAGGGGACCTTCACACTATAGAAGCCATACTGTTATCTTTGTAGTCTCTGAAAACTCAATCCGTAGTTGTTCTCAGTAATCGCTTTTATCCTGTAAACAAACTAACGCTGTCCTGAATGCCATTTTTAGGCTTTTCGGTGGTAATGAGCCATAATAATTGAAACTTTGCCCTTTGCATCCTGCAGTCACAACAACTCGTGTCTGTTTATGCAACCTTGGCAAAATCACCAAAACACCGTATAGATGAGTAAAAAGACAATGGCCAGATGTCTAACAAGCTGAATATCCATGTGAAATTTTCAGCAAAGAAGCAAGATATCTCCACCATCATGATTAAAATACTAAATTAGGGATCTTTTAAAAGAATGCTTCTGCCTCTCAGTAGACTGATGGAGACATTCAACAGCAACTTGAACTGAAGCTGGTCAGGCAGCATGTGGTGGCCTAACACTCCAATATCTTTCCTTTAATTTCCTTTAATTGCAAATCTATATGTAAAGAAGGTATATAATGTTAGACTGACCCCGTGTTGAAGCCATTAAGCATGACCAAAACACTCCATTACGCAGGTCTTTAGCAGCTCAGAGAAATAACCTCTTATTATCTGGTTGAATAACAGGATTCCCCCCCTAGAGTGGTTTGATGTAAATGAATGTGACATATATGCACTTCGTGTAACTGATTATGTTAAAGACAAGAACACCTTGAATAGAGAGAGTGGACAACAGCACTTCAACACAAGCACTCCACAGCTCGAAATTGATGGTCTTCACTTCATAACAGCCATTAACATGTGCTCAAGTTGAATGTTAAATACTAAAGGCGTTGAGGTGCCACATTGTGTGTTTAGAGAAGAGGGAGTTTGATGAGACGCTGTAGATGGCACACCTGCCAAGGAACAGGGGTTTAGATAACAATTTTGTCCTCCCTGTCGAGGAGACATCTGGCATTGCCACGGTGTTACAACCCGAAATACACCCAGGAGTGGGTAATGAGGCATAGGAGACAGGGGGTTGTGTTTTTTTGTGTGTGAGTGTGTCTGTGTGTATGCATGTGTTTTGGGGCGGTGGTCCTCATCTTCCTGAACTAGCCTCTGTAGGGCCTGCAAGCGCACCATCTGCAGTCCTTAGCTGTAAGCCCACTTGCGTGTGACTCATAAGCAGCAACAAATCAACTTAAATGCATGCACAGACACAATTGAGCTTTTAAAACTAAAAAGCTAATAAGTATGGAGGCTTTACAAAAAAAGCTGCCAGCCACCTAGCCGAGGCTCTGCACCACATGTCTTTGAATGTTACTATTAACATGGTGGCCTGCGTTATGTTTACACACAGTCCTGTGTGGAGCTGCATACGCATGAGAGGGGTTGCTAAGAAACGCTCAAGTAATGTTCGATAATCACCCTCAAAGAACAGAGGAGCTGCAAGGAGTGTGTTTTGTTTAACCACAGCATATACGATGTAAATGAGAGTGGCCCTTCCCCTCTGGTGTCTTTTACTTTTCTTTTTCTGTTGTTCCCTTTGATTTTTTTTTTCTTTCTAGAGCCTGTCTATTAAAATCCATCGAAATGGACACAAACGATCAATCGCTTACATGATAAATCATAAGTCTTTCAATTCTGATTTATTATTAGAATAAATTACGTGGTGCATAACAAGAAACAAAAACGGAACACAGTATAAGGAAGCCGTCTGGAGCTGCTTTAGTGTTAGAAGACTGCTTTCGACAGTGTTATGCAGAGATGCAATGAAGATGTCTTAATGGTGAATTCTTAGTAGCATATCAGAATGTATTGCAAGAAAAGGAGATAGCTGTAAATGTTTGTGATGCTTGTGTTTTACAGAAAATGGTGGATACAGCCTTGTACATTGGGGGTGGGGGGTAAAGGTGTAGCAGTATGAAAACATTTACCAGCTGGCATTTCACAGCCAGCTGGCTTAGTTTAAATCCAATAAATAAGTAAAGTTTTATCTGTAAAGCACATTTCAAAGTGCTTCACAACAAAATGCCATAACACAAAAACAAAAGTTGAAATATGGAACACTGTGCTAACTTTTCCTCTGACACCACTGAAATGGTAAATGGACTGGTTCTTATATAGTGCATTTCTACTCTACTTGTATACTCAAAGCGCTTTATACAACATGCCTCAATCACCAAGAGTTCAATATTTTGTCTAAAGATACTTCAGCATGTTGACTGGAGAAGCCAGGGATCAAAACCCCAACCTTCCAGTTAGCAGGTGACCTGCACTACCCCTGAGTTACAGTCACTCTACAAATGCTCAAGAGAGGACGCTAATGTAAAATAGGGAGCGAGGAGCCTGTAGGCCACACGTTCCCATATCTCAGATATGTTGTGCTCAAGGACACTCCATAAGTCAGTGTTTAGTAATATGGTTTACTACTTAGTGAAACGTATCACTAAGTAGGCTTGTTGTAACAGAGTTGTTACATGCAGCACAGAGACTTATGGCTGATTTTCATGCAATCAAAGATTAAGGGACATGAAACTGGTTACTGGCAAGTCAACAAACTGGTTATGTTCTGGTATTCAGTGTGATCACAGCCTTTTAAGATGACTTCATGAGTCAGTTACTGTAATCTGTGGTTACCATAACTATAACTGAATGTTTAGTTCATTAGAGGTCTTCAAACATAAAAGTAAAGATGAAAGAAATTTGTAGTTTAATTGTTCTAATGTTTCATGTCTTTGTTTATTTCAGGTAATCTCCGCTCTGTCGAGGATCTCCCACCACAGCATTGCACAAATCAAAGGCATCAGGTATGAGTCTCATTTCTCTCTCATTTGTCTTTTAGACAGCTGAAGCACTTCCAAATATCAGAGTCAAAGAAGCCATTTGGAACGATTCCACATTTTCTTACCAGCCTATTTTAAAATGGATGTAGCTATTAACGTCTGCTGCTCATTTGAAATTCAATTTACATTTTAGGCAATTAGCAGCAGCATTCAACCTCCACATTATCATGCAGGACAGAAATGACTGACAATACATTCCCATCTGTCACTCAGACAGCGCTGTGTCATTCGCAGTCAGAATACTTCATTCCATGCAAGAGTAGTCATTTTTAGTCTCAAGTAATGGCGAAGTTGAGAGTTCTCCCCATTTATTGGAATGGGCTCCTAAGTTCTCGTCATTTGCTTGATCTGCTTGGAGCTTGGTGGCTCACCGGCAACACATAAAAAGACATTTTATCTGTCTGAGTAATGAGTTGATGGAGCACACCCGTTAGGAGCTGTGCCAGGAAATGAAGGGAGAGGAAGGAAACAGGGAGGGAGAGAGTGACAGAGAGAAAGCAGGTCCCCTGCCATTAATAAAGGCAACATAACCCGCTGACTGCTGGCTAATTCACTGCTTGTACGTGCTGACCATTTTGCTGTGAGGTGTCAAAATCAATGCTCATTTGACCTCAGTGTAAATCACAGGACTTTCTATTCTCAACTTATTTTACTCTTAATAACTTTTCAGTTTTTTGAGTTTCACTACTTTTGGAGTGTTTACCCTTTAACTGATTGATCAGCCACCACAATGCTAAAGTCACAGTTCTAGAAAGTTTTGGAGGTCGTACCTCTTTTCTCTGCTATAACTGGGACTATCGTAGATTCTATAGCTATGTTTTTAAAGACATTTTAGCTTCTGCACTATGTATTTTCTTAACATTACTGTCACTTTGGGTGATGTAGGCATGATGTGACTGATCCAGACTTTAGTCTACTTTAATATAAATTTAACAACAGCACTTTGAATACCCAGGCTTTATTAAACTTTACTTTTGTTTCAGTGAAATATGAAAATATTCACTACAGTCCCCCTTAACTTACTGCAAGGCATCAACCAGGCAGTGGATAAATACAGAGGGAACCTGAACAGGATGAAAAAAACTTATTACAAGAGAATAAAATTAAGAATCGATGCATGCTCTGAATTATATCACTTCAGACGTCTTACTGTGGTCGTAGTGCAAAAGCAGACAGAAAAAAAAAAGCTTGAAAGGTAAGCAGTAGGTATTTGCCTTTAGTAACCCAGAGCTGTTTGGTCTAAAAGTAACTACTGACCTCTTAGTCTACTCCCCAGCAAAACAAATGAGAACTTATCTGCCTCATCACAATGACTAAAAGATGACTTTATTAAGTAGGGTCACGTTTCACTGTTGGCCAGAACAAAAGAATATTGATATTAAAGAGTACACTCATCTAAATCCTAAGGGAATGTGTCAGAAGAGGAATGGCATAATACAAATGATAGTGTTGTCTTGATAAGTGGATGTGAATTAAAAGTAATGCTAAGATGCTTGTTAAAATTTTGTTATGTTAACGTGATCTATTCTCAGAACAGCAAATGACAATTTTAAACTTTTGCAAAGATAATAAAGAGTTAATTGTTTTTACTATTATTATTTTATTATTTTTCAGTTAAATAAATTATTACTCGAGTAGAAGTCTTTTTGTTTCTCCTCAAGCTTTTTAGAAATATTTCTTGGTCTCAACTCTGAGTTAGCGCTTTGTTTTTGTCATTAGCATTGTGTCATATATTTAGTTTAAGCAAGTATGTATATATGAATATATTTCTTATCCATGGTAAATTTGTAGAATATAATGACTTGAAAAGTAATTATTGAAAATGACAGATACAGGAGTCAGGAGTGCAAGAAAAAGCAAGTCACATACTTGTGATGTGCTTTTACCTTTTTATTTTTACAGGTTTTTAACCTGTATCGATAAGTGTGGGTAGGATTTATCGTGGCACACTGTTTTCACTCCCTCAGAGCTAACTCTTCAGACCACCTCTGAAACCTAATAGTTAACATTAAAAAAAAAGAAAAGAAAATCCCAGAATGCAGAAAATTAATACTAAATGCTAGCCGTAGATGTGGTGACTTAAAATTACATTTCACAGGTGAGTTCGAGGTGAATATTAAAATGAACTATCAGAGTAGCAAACCATCATTTTTTTGCACAACAGGGGTTTCGTCAGTTTTGTCATTAAAAAAATTGTAAGAGGTGACTCAATATTAAGAAAAGACATTAAGAAGAAAAAAAATCATGACAAAGTTCCTTTCATTATTTGACTTGATATATTTGGATTGAATTAATTGCGCTCCACACAAACAAAAGCAGTGCATGAAAGGTTGTTTTAGAAATTGGATTGAGAAGAATACTGTGGAATGGAGGGTTTTTTTAGAGAGCAATTTTAAAGCTCTTTTCTAGCTTAGGCTCCTCAGATTGGAGGGCTCGATGTCCAGATGTTAACTCCACAATCTTAAATGTGCATGTACAGACGGCACATTGTGGCAATGCATTGAACTGTAGACCGATTGGAAAGTTCCTCATTGTGTTAATCGTTTGATATCATTTGCCACAGGCATGACTTTGATGTTTTGTTGAAGCACATTGATCTTGTCTGTTCGCTGTAATCAGAGCTCAGTAGTTCATGTCTTTGTTTCTGTGTCAGCATTCCAGCCAGAGTCGGGCATTAAGGCTTTATTTCTCCATGCAGACACGTAATTGCACAGAGATGCACTCTGGATAAAATCACTCAGCATTTCACACATTTCCTGGAACCTGCTGATTTTCCTTTGGTGTAATTTCTGTCTATAGTCACCCCTCATTTCTTTAAATTTTGGTTGGGAAATGGAAAATAGGTGCAGTGATTTATTGAACGTGTAAACATTTATGGAATTTACTGACTTTGTATCATTCTAGCAAGCCTGAAAATCTAAATTTGGTATGACCACCTTTATTCTTCAGCATATCCTGAACTCTGTTAGGGAACCGTTCTTGTATTTCCTCTTCAGGAATAGTTCTCCATGCAACTTGAAGGACATTAAGTGCTCTTATATGTTTTACATTTCTAATGGGACTTTTCCACATTCATAATTCCATTGATATTGACAGTATCCCCAACACCACTGGCTGAAATGCAGCCCCAAACCATGACAGAGCCTCCATCTGTAGACACTCACTGTTGTATCTCTGTGTACCTCCTCCATACAGACAGATCAACTGCAGGGCTAGATGTATCTCTCAGGTCCTGTGTCAGGTCTTTACTGGACATTTTCCTACTTTTAAGAATATGGCGTTCACATACTGTTCATCTGTTGTCGATACTTTTTAGGTTTGCCACTTCTTCTTTTGTCCTCCACTCGTTCACTTTATTCAGACACACTGCACACCGTACTGAGATTTGCCAAATTTTGACTAATAGCTCTTTAAGAATCTTGATGAAAAAGCATTGTGGTTATCTGTGGCATTTTTCATAGATTCAAATGACGAAACAGGAACAAATTCTACACATAACAGGCAATTTAGCAAAGAACAAAATTTAAAATGTGATGATGCATTATTTTAACCCTCTCCTAAAACATATTTTTAGCACTAAAACCTTAACTGGTCCCCTTTTATTTTCTATTTTATTCTGCTTGCCTTTATGATTGACGTTGTCTTCTTCAGTAACAAAACTGCAAATCCTCTTTTTTTAAGCCTCATGTTCTCATCTCTTTGTGTGTCATGCATGTTGACCTTGGCTTTCTTACAGCTTATCTGCAGTATAAGCCTGCATCATCCTCTGCCCCTTTGTCACCCCCAGCCCCCTCCAGACAGCCACCCTACCGCCCACACACACTATCCTCAGCTAACCCTACTGTAACCTTCAACCCGCTTGTGCTTGTGTCCTAATTCATCACTGATCCCTGCTGTTTGAGTGTACAGTATCTCATGGCCTCTGAGGGATCAGGTCATAGAGTGTGGGACACCTCAGATCACCACATAGACTGATCTGATGAGGAAGTTGACATAAAATAATGATCCTCCAGTGTGATATTGTCACATGCAATGTATTTACATTTGTGAATGTTTACTTTTTAAATATTATAGTGGCTTCATGGTGTAGTGGTTTGCACATTTGCCTAACAAGCCAAGAAGCCCTGGTTTGATAGATTTTTTAAAAAGATTTATTTATCTTGGTTAATCATATCAGAAGTTTGAAAACTGAAGGTTTTATGGCTTCCCTCCAGGCAGTCACAAATATTTCATCAGATTTACCCAGTCTTTCTTCAGATCACCAAAACCCAAGTTTGACTTGAGTTAATTAATCAGTGTAATAAACAAAAATAAAAATCAGACTCTGTAATCATCGTTTGAAATATGCTACATGCTCATGGATAAGCATTCATACCTCAAAGGATAAGTAAGAGCTTCCCTGAAAGAAGACTTACAGAAAAATATAGAAAAATTGCGAGATATGCTAAATGAAGAAGCAACTGAGACCAAAACTAGACAATAAAATTTTTAATCCTTTGTTTTGGGTCAAGATCTGCAAAATGAGGCATTCTTTTTGAAGTTTCCTTTTAAATTCCAGACATGATACAAAAGGTTGGAAAAAAACTGCTGTGAAAATTTGTCCAACATTCTCCCTCTTTATATGCAGATGTAGATCCTTTAGCCAGTCAGCTATAGGGACAAACGACAGAGAGAAGAGACAGAGCAGGTTAACAAAGA
The DNA here is from genome assembly GCF_036321145.2 of Pelmatolapia mariae. Taxonomy (NCBI): domain Eukaryota; kingdom Metazoa; phylum Chordata; class Actinopteri; order Cichliformes; family Cichlidae; genus Pelmatolapia; species Pelmatolapia mariae. The sequence goes on from NC_086233.1 coordinate 32,773,055, forward strand.
TGATAGGAGGTGTGTGTAACAATGTCTGAACAGCATAGTTGCTTTCTAAATAAGGAATTGGTGATGACATGTCCATCTCTGCTTCCTGAGAACTGCGTTAGAATATTGATGTATATTCTATGACAATTAAAAATCTGAAGAATATGGCTAGCTAGCTTAGTTTAGCATAAACACAGAACAAAGGGAAGCAGGCAGTTCTTGCATCTGTCTAAAAGTAACAAAATCTGCCTGTTGACATATGTATTAGTTTATGAACTTATCTATTGTTATTTAGGTTATAAGGAATAGTAAAACACACTTCGTCTGTCTTTCTGTGCTTATTTTGTGCCCCTTTACACCACTGAACATCACGCTTATTAGTACGCAGTAATCATGTTGCATGTCCGTTTCTGTTTTTCTTATATGCCATTTGACTGTACTGCATGTGCTAATTTCTCTGTAAGCGCTGTGAATCCAACTCACATGTGCAGAAAAAAACCCTCCTATTCACATGCTGATTGCACACACTGCCCCTCCCCAGGAAATGAAACTGTAGCAGTGGGTTTACAGGGAGAATGGGGAGATTTATAGACAAGCATGGTACAATAAGTAGCAAAGTGCGGAAGCTTGCTGGAGCTCCAGCGATTTATCGACCCCTGCAGAAATGAAGCCGTGTCCTGGGACATGAAACTGCTTCCATTGCTGACCATTTGAGCTGCTTTCACACATAACAACTACACTGTTGTTCTGCTGTTTGACAATAATGGATCAATGGGACTGGCTCATTGCGGATTTGTACAGGACACCTGCACTAACAGTTCCCATTACACCAGAAGAGTGTGGAATAAATTAGACATGATCACAAAGACATTGGGGTTCATTACAGTAATGTAATTCAGTGAGAAAGGAAGAAGAGCTGCAATGTGTAAGATGAGAACTCTGTGATTTATGAAAAATGTTAAGTAAAAAAACCAAAAAACCAAAGCAAAACAATGCTTTATTTGTGCTTAAAGAGATTTTTTACCTCTTGTGGTTTGACCATGAGATGTTTCAAATCAAATAACAAAAGCGACTATAATATTTACACAAGTTGAATCATCCAACTCCTCATTCACCTGCTATGAATTAAAGTAAATAAGCATTCAAATAAATAAAAAAGAAATACCCCAATGGTTAACAGTAACTGAAAGAAAAGAGGCAAAAACACATAAAGACACCAAATTCATTGGTTATACATAGCTACAATTACAAAAATACTGAATCTCTTTTAGTCTCTTTTCAAAGTATTTTTAAATGAGGAAAAAATATAAATATAAAAAAACATATAGTATACAGTGCTTAACAAATTTATTAGAGCACCTCTTATTCAAATAAAAAAAAAAACAACAACAACACACAACACAGATATTTTAGAACTCTGGGAAAAATGTATTTAAAACCAAAAGTTGCAGCAGTTACTGAACTGAATTCGTGTTTTTATACCCAAATTTGAGTCGGCACACTGAGAAGTCAAAAATGAATCAATCAATCATGCAAAACTGTAAAAAAAAACCCAAACATAACTGCTTTAACAGCAACTTCATGGGTAACAACAATAATTATATTTTAGCATTATAGATACATTTGGGTTAAAGAGGTTGCGGATACTGGTGGGTTAACCATTAAAGAAACATATAATATGTTTTTTGTAATTACTTAAACTGTAAATTTAGTGCAGCTGTGACATAAACATTACGTTGGGTGATGGTCTAATAAATTTGTAAATTGATATATATATATATATATAAATTCTACATTTGATACATCTTTTCATCATATATATGTATGCTTAATAATTAATTTCTTCCAGGAGAAACATTGCATGCAGGGACCCCAGGTCTTGCTGCTGTAAGGTTTCTTCTTCTATTTTCTTTTTGGATAACAACAAAAAAATGAAGTAAAATGAAAAACATCTGGACAGCTGTGATGAAGCTCATGACTCAGTGTGTGGATGGCCACTAACTAATGATTAGACTACTGCAGATATGTGATGCATTCACAGGCAAAACTGAAATTAAAAATATATCTGCAAGCAAAAAACAAATCCTTAACATTTTCTAAACACAAATTATTCACCAGCTCCCATTAATGTGGTGTCCATTGCATTTTTACCTTTTGGAGTAAAACAGTGAAATGAGGTGAATGATGCAAGAGTCAGTGACATGAAATTGTAATCATTTTCCAAAGGTAATGTGCTCCTCGATTAACCATTTTCTATGAAGTCTGGAGACCAGTTGGTGCTGAATTTTTTTTTTGGGGGGGGGAATAAAAGCCTTGCAGTCTTTCCCCTCTAAAACCTCTGTTTAACATGTAGCAGTTTTCTTCACCAGGGATGCGCTCCGAGGCTTCGCTTTATTTGCAATGAGATTAGTTTGAGCAGCTTGAGAAGGCGAGACAAAGACTGAAAGCAGATGTCGCACTCCTAAAGCGTGAAAGTTGGAAACCGTGCACATAATCGAGCCCCCCCCCCCCCTTCTAGCACTGGATAGCCAAGAGACAGCTCATCAGAGGTGTACTGATGAAATTATGAACATAGTTCAATTGTACCTCGTTGCACCATTAAGAGAAATTAAAACAGCAGCACCGGACAGAGCTTGGCTCCGCAAAACAACACAGAGGTGATAGATACGAGTGCGTATCTTCACAAACTACTATGTAATTAAATTTTGCCCTGCGGGACTCCATTAATAACTTATAATATAATGCACATTTCATTGGAGGGGGCCTTCAGATGTGGGTGTGTTATTGCACTCCGGAGAAAGTGCCCTGTGTGCTTCATAACAGTTAGCGAGAAGGTAACATAAATCAGATGAGGCAGTTTTTTGTGTTAGTAGTACTTGTAATTGTCTTTTGAAAATACGCGTTTTAATGAAGTTACAGCACTTAAGCATGGAACAGTTAGCAGAATAAATAAACCAAAGCGGCTCATGCAGTATTGTGCGTGTGTGCGTGTGTGTTAGTTGACCTTTGACTGTCTAGCTGAGCATTCATTACCCTGATGGCTGACACGTTCTAATTACACAAAGGCTAATTACTGGTGTCACACATACACACAGCTTTACAGAGACGCAGTCCACTTCAGTTGGCTTTTTAGGAGGGCATGGAACTGAGTCTCACTCATCTGATCATATCATAGGATTAAACACAGTCAAAGGATTTCAAAGCTGTGCGCTAACGGAGAGGAGAGTGCTTTTATGAGAGCTTTGAAGGTCTTGTCTTGTATCATCACTGAAGAGTCCACATCAGCTTCCAGCTCACTTCTCAGTCTAGACAGTGACATCTTTTTCATTTGCGTTCCCTTTTGTGCTCTACTCTAATTCCTAAATTCTCCCACATGAAAATAACCACCACTTTATTTGTTCATTTACGACGAGCTGAGAAATACTTGATCCCAGATTTGGGAAATGATGCAGCAGTTAAAGAATAAAAAATTAAGTTAACTGAACTGAAAATGACTTAATAAATGTCAGTAGAGTTAACTGCTTTAATTCTACTCTGTGTTTTAAAAAAGGCAAACAGAGAAGTGAGGCTTATTGCCTCATAATTGTACAACAATACCTCATCACCACATATGAACGGCTTTAATGTTGAAAGAGGAATAACATGCGATTCACCTGAAACTAAAATGCGATGCCTTACAAGTAAATCACTTACAGTGGCATAAATTGGAGGGGTCCAAGGTCCAATTCTGGTGCTCTGCTTTTTCAGGGAAACCAAAAAAGAAGCCATACTTTACTTTTCTAAAAGCTGTTATCATTGTATTAAAATAATAATAATAATTGTAGTATTTGTGTAAGCTGTAAAACAACATGAGCGTTATGGATTTGGAGATTTACATAAGGTTTACTGTTTGTCCTAGGGTATAGAGTGTGTGTAGTAATAATACACAAACTGTTTCTCTGCCATTTGTGTTTTAATGATTAGCACTGATCATGACCTCAGTAACTTTAATAGGTTTCAGTTGTGCACAGCATTAAGCTAATAGGCTATAATCTGCAGCTTTTTTACAAAGAGCAATCTGCTCTTTGTAAAAAAGGATATTTAACAGCGTTGGTCATTTGAGATCTACACTGATCATGCATTTAAGAGTAAAGTTGGCAGAAATCTTGAAGATAAAGATGTTAATTGTGTTTATTGATTTAGTTGATTCTGCTACTCCTTTGGAGGATTGTTTGTTGACAGTGTTTGCAAGAAAGGGAAATTTCAGCATAGGATCAGTTGATTGGTGTAAGCAGTGAAGGTCGCATTCAGCTTGGTCATTTTTTTGTATTTCATATTCCTTTACATTGCCCCTGAGGGTCTTTGACAAGCTGTCCAAAAACCCTGTGAGAGGATATATGAGCCACCTGCCTAGCCATCTGAAGAAAAAAAATAGTGTATTCCTTCCTGAATTCCTGAGAAGGTTGGCTGGTGGAAGATGGCAGATTTTTTTTCTTTTTTTATCTGCCAGTAGCAGTATGTTGATGTGTTTTGACAATGTTGTTTGTGACTGATGGGGTCCTCTGTTGAATAGATTCTGCCCCTGTGCTGTTGAAATGATGGAGCAAAGAGTGGCAACCTGACAGATGTAACATGACGTTTCTGACTAGTTATTTTTCTACCTGGAACACTGAGGTGTTGCAGTGATAAAGCATTTTGTACTCTGTCTCACTCTCTGTTTTTTTTGTTTGTTTGTTTGTTTTTGGTGTGTGTCTGCATATGTGTGTCTGCGTGTGTGCCAGACCTTTTCCATCGGAGGATACTGCTGAGAATGAGGATGATGTGTACCGGAGCCTGGAGGAGTTGGCAGAGTAAGTCTTCTTTTCACCACAAACTGTTTTTCGTCACCTAGGGGGACTTTGTGTTATTTCTCCGAAGACTTTTCTTAACCCTAAATGTAACCATGAACACCATATATCCTAGCAAACGCTAACCCAGTCGAGGGTGTCCTACATAAAGAGTAGGACATGGACAACCAGGGGGAAATGTAGACTTAAACTGAGTTCTGTAATTTAGATTTTTGTGGCAAAGATGAACACAAAAGACTGATGCACTGATGCAACTCACTAAAATTAAATGTTGACCCTTTTTAATTGCTAATCATTGATTATAAAGTTGGATGTGGGAGGTGAATTGTTTTACACTTATGAAATGGCCACAGTGCCAAAGGTTTTACCCTGGGCCCACAAGTTTTGCATATTTATATGCACATATATTTTTTTAATTTTTTAGGCATTGTTTCAAAATATTCAGATTTATAAAGCTATTGAAATTTTTTCATTATAATTTTATGTTGCAACAGATCAATAATATACATTTTACAGTACTTTTTCAACAGCTTATTCTGCATCTACTAAAGCAGCGGTCCCCAACCCCCGGGCCTTGGACCGGTACCGGTCCGTGAGTCGTTTGGTACCGGGCCGCGAGAGTTGAGGCTCAGGTGTGAAATGTATGGTTTTCAGGGTTTTTATCGGTTTTCAGCGTTATTTTGTTATCGTTTTTATCGTTAACTCGGTTTTCCTGGGTCTTTTCACGTGTGTTATGAATAAATCTTCTTTTTTTCGGTACTGGTACTAGTTTTATTTTGTTGTATTTATCCGCGACACCTTAAAGGCCGGTCCATGAAAATATTGTTGGGCATAAACCGGTCCGTGAGTCGTTTGGTACCGGGCCGCGAGAGTTGAGGCTCAGGTGTGAAATGTATGGTTTTCAGGGTTTTTATCGGTTTTCAGCGTTATTTTGTTATCGTTTTTATCGTTAACTCGGTTTTCCTGGGTCTTTTCACGTGTGTTATGAATAAATCTTCTTTTTTTCGGTACTGGTACTAGTTTTATTTTGTTGTATTTATCCGCGACACCTTAAAGGCCGGTCCGTGAAAATATTGTTGGGCATAAACCGGTCCGTGGCACAAAAAAGGTTGGGGACCGCTGTACTAAAGTATGAGTGATATACAGGATATGGTTGTTTTTCATTTGTTCTTTACCCCCATTTTTATGTATAGTTTTACATTGTTTTTTCTAATCTGAATAGGCTCACATGAACCACCGGTTATATAAAAAAAGCATCTGACTATGTAACAGTTCTCTACCTGTCGGTTATATGTGACGCACCTCGCGAAGTTTAAAAGTGAACTGTGATTGTCACTTCCACCAATTTCCTCTAACTGCTTAATTACAGATGCATAGAGCCTTCTGTCACTCTTCCTGTTGCCACGGTAACACCAGCATCACTCCAGGTTTAGCTGCCTCTATACCTCCTTCAGTAACGGGTTGCCTGGTTTGGTGCATATTAGGTGGGTTGGTGGGTTTTTCTGTCTGTGAAAGATGTGCTCAGAGTGGCAGCGATGACAGCAGCCGCTTGACTCGGATTAATGGAAAATAATTAGTTAAAGGCTTTGAGAATGGTGTCATTCATCACAGAAAGATAGGAGGGAGGAGAGCGAGTTATAGAAAGGCGAGCATGCGAGCTATAGATATATGCCTGCTGAATACATAATCATCCTTTAGCATCTTCTCATGCAACAGAAGAGCATGGCTAGCCAAAAAGGCTAGTAATGGATTTAATTCCAGATATGAAGCCCTGAAAACTTGGAACATGGGCTTTTACCATGGAAAATAAACCAAAAGGAAAAAAAAGAAAAGAAAAAGAACATACTTGAGAGGCTGCTTTCCTTTTTTTGTTTTCCTTTTATTTAGAGAAGGAGTTTTCAAGTAGTGAGACACAGAGGGAGAGCCAAGGTGCACAGATACGGCGTGAGGTGAAAAGGACAGCGTGGATGCAGGCTTTCTAAAAATAACACGGTGTGCTCGCAGATTGGCACACAAATTGTACTCCTTATCTAGTACAGAGCAAAGAACAATGGCAGAGATAAAAAAAAAAAGAAAAAAAAGAAAAAGTTGGATTACAAATGACAGCCAACAAAGTGCAACAGCTTGCAGCAGGAAAAGAGACCATTATGCATGGCAGCAGCTATTTCTAACACCTAACATTATCATTAGGAGCCCTGCAAAACTAATTGCAAATCAATAATTGGGTATGATTTCTGTGAACAGTAAATTTTATATATCAATAGACATTTATGTAAATAGAAAACAGCAGGGAATACTCTGTAAAACTGGCTGAACTGTTATATTGAGCCTGTCTTGTTTCAGTTTATCCACTTTGTGGGCTTGCCTCCCTCCAATCTCTGTATTCATGGTGTGTAGCGTGAGCGAGGTTGGTGCTTTTCTCTCTGCGCATTCTTCTTTATAAACTTCAATTCTGTGTGTGGGAGAACAACTTATAAATCATGTTTGGAGCCTATCTAAGAACTCCTGAGGTTCATCAGGATACCGCATGATTTTTAACCAGAGAATTTGAAAACTTGTGGAATAATGCCATGAAACCTGTGAAACAATTTTTTTTGTGTGTGTATAATAAAAAAAAAAGTCAATCTTATTCAATGCTCCCTGTGTTTACCGTGGTTCTAAATACACCTGAAAAGTGACAGTGGTGTGCACTGTCCAGGTTGCTGAAATTACTGCTGAAAGATGCGCTGGTTTTAGTCAGTGTGTACCTCAGTAGCAACAATAGCCCAGCACAGCAAACAGTCACAGGCGTTCCATTATGACACTTGTTATCGACTGCACTAGTGTCTTGCCTCTAACTTTTAACCTCCAAAATGTCCTTTCTCCACTGATGGGTTTTAGCCTCTGTAACCATGGCAGCAGGTTGAGTTAATCTTTTCTTTTTCCTGAAATGGTCAGTGGTGTTGTAACACTTTGCTCTTTGTGTAACCTGTAGGTCCAGAGGGCTGGGTCTTATTAAATTAATCATGCTGCTCTCTAGTGCAGCTGCTCTTGACCTTTTCCACTGAACATCTATGCATTTAGTTTCACCAATGGACACACGCATAATTGATTCATCAGCATGTCCTTCACTTAATACAGTTGGACACAGTAGCACATAGGCCACGCTAGCAATAACCCTGCTCTCAGAGGCTTATTAATTAGTCTGAAATATTGATGCGCACGTGATTTACGACGGGTGCGTGACTGAACTGCGAGAGTGAGAGAGAGGACAGCGATAATCTTCCCGCAGTAATAATTTTTATGGATGTAAAACTATTCTGTGCAACAAGCATCCCAGTGGAGGAAAATAGTGCAATGGCAGGACATATGGTGTCATAAAAACAACAGCATGTAGGAAATAATACTGCAATATTGTCACCAAAAATATTAAGTGTGGAAAAGAAAAGCTGTGTGGGAAAAGTAAAACAGAAATAATACAGCAAACAATAGAAATCATTAAAACTGCATCATTAAGTTTGGTGGGTGCTAACCGCTTTTGACCGATGTCTGTAAAAATGGATTTTGACTTGAGTTTTAAAAACTGACATTATGTCGACTGAGATGAAATGGCTGCTCTGGCCGCTCATGTTGGAATGAAATCAACCTTTTGATTGAACTTGGTGAAGTTCAGAGATTATGTTTAATGTTTTTTCCTAATTCACAATTGTCAAAGCTTTTGCAGGTGATAGGGTCTCTCCTGAACGTAGCGAGGATGAAAAAGAACACGTGTCTGCTTGGCTGAAATTGTTTTTACTCATGAATTGCAGACGTCGTCACGTCACAGCGGTCAAGTTACCCTTTTTTACACGTAACACACAAGAAGAGAGAGAGCTCACATCAGGCACATTCTCACCCCTGCAAATACTGCTTGACTGGTGCTGCTTGGGTAGAGTGAGGCGGCAAGACATGTGATGCCCACTTCTCGATTACCTGAAAATTGCATGTGTCATTTTAGGCATGTGACAGTTTGTCGCAAGAAGATTTCCATAATTACAATATTATGGCCGAAAAATGTCAAATGATACTTTAAGCGGTCATTATGGGCTAACCCAGAAATGTTTAGTGCAAATGAATGGAATGGAGATTTCCTGATAGGTGCACTTATGGTTTATTTGTATATGATGATTTGGCATTCTGCTGGACTGTATCTTTTTCCACAAGTATACTGTATGACTCAGATAGAGGCCAGCCTTCATCCTAATTGAGGTCTCACGGGTTAATATGTTAAACTTTGTGCCTCTCCCCTCTGGCCTCCTCAAGTCAAGTCCTCACATCGTTTAGCTGAGAGTTCTTCCCATCTGGAATGACTCCATCCTGGAATTGACAAACCATGAAATCAGGGTGGATCGGGCACAGTCGCCAAGGGACTCTTGCTCTGCAAAAGGAACACATAGATTTCCATTCCGAAGCATGCACTGTCACAAACCTTTTGTGTCACTCTTTTGCAGTTTATTTTGCTCCATTAATCCCTCAGGCAGGTCGACATGAAAAGTCAATAACATGAAGTGAGCTCAGTTAAGGTTTGTTTTTTTTCTTTCTTTTTCTTAATGCAAGGTATTAAGTAGCATCATGTCTCTAAATGACTGGTATTACATAGTAATAGTATTTATCATCTTTTAATCTTTACAATCAAGGAGAGAAACTGTGCTATTAATGATATCATATGCATTGCTGCCTTTTTGGAAATAGTACAGTATTGATTCCTCTAAGGTTATCAGAATCTGTGCCCGAGGGTGTTGATATCAGGTGCATTCCCAGTTTTTTCCATCAAACTAATGTTTTATATATAGCCAAGATTTCTTTCTATACATTTCCAAAGTATATTAGTGTCCCGATGCAGTATTTCATGCAGTGTAGTGAAACTTTCCCTGCTCATGTGCACATTATCAAAATGCAGTGAATGTACTATAGCGAGGCACATTTGTGGCCCTGAACCTTAAGGAAAGCTCCAGGTTCCATTTATAGTACCTTGCCCCAATATCTGTGCTCTCCTCCGTGGTATATGTGCCAATCCCACAGGCTTTTTTTCCCCACATCCCAGCGAGCTAAACTACTGCCCCATTTATTCTGATTTTGAACTGCACAAATGCAGTTTAGTAGCTACAGTGTGGAGGGCCAGAGCTGGAGCAGAATATTGAAGCAGTAACAAAGAAAAACAACTTTTGAAATTTAAATAAAAATACACAAAGCAGCCAAGCCTTCAGAGACATGTGCTCAGTAGCTCAGATATGATGAGTCACGTTCTACTACCCCCATTCAGTAATGTTAACTCTATGTCATTGAAGGCCGGAAGCACATTACAGCAGGCCAATTGCATGCAAGCACACTAGACAGCCTTTAGCTTGTCACTGTGTAATCAGAGAGAAAATCAGACCCAATTTGTTAGTCCTTAGGTCCTCTACTTCCATTCCTTAATCATTCACTGTGATGGTTACACATGTGCACATGCACATAAATGCAATTTTTATTAAGTATAAAGAAATAAGCTGTATAATTCTCATGTGACTTACTAAACTGGATAGAAATATGTACCTGTTTTCTTGCTCTCTCCCTTTCTAACAGTGTGTGTACACACACACACACATACCCACAGTGTATACACACACAGATTTGATTGATTACACAGACTATGTTGCACAGCCACATCATTAAAACCACCTGCTGGGTGGGTATATTGCTTATATTGGACCAGAACAGCTCAGACGGTCCCACCTGGACGTTTGCAGCCAATGCTTGACGTCTTGCGTCTTGTCAGGCAGGGCCTCTGTGGCTCAGGATTGTACCCCCCAGTCTTCTCGATTGCATTAAGATTTGCAGCGATTGGAGGCTGGATCAATGCCTTGGGCTGTTTCGTTGTGTTCCTCAAGCAGTTCCTGAGCAGTATTTGCGGTGTCCTGTGCTAGTAAAACCTTAATAGCAGCATCCTCCCCCAGGGGATGTGCTTGTTCTTGAACAATGTTGGTGGGTGGTGCATTTCAAAAGGAAAATACATACAAATTCCAGGACCAAAAAATGCTCAGCAGTGTGGTGATGATTGCTATTCACTTTACTTGTTAATTGCTTTAACATTACTGATATGACAACTGTTGTAAAACACCTCCCTTCCAATGTTGTCTCAATGCTATTTTGCAACAATCTATTATAATCAACAAGGAAAATGTCATAATGAATATTGGTTGTCTAAATGCAAGCAAGATAAAATATATTGTATACCTGCTGGCATATAAGTAAAACACATATTAGTAAAACATGGCATGATGCTTTGAATATGGATTGAAATAAGTTTAGCTTTCATAATCAGTTACGCATCTGGTGCATCAGTGTAATGCAGTAATTACTCATTAATCATTAATAAGAACATGCATATACTTTGAACTGACTTGCTAAAAATGATCAGTGACAAACTGAAGAACTAAGAGAGATGAAGAAGCTAACAGATGTTAACAAATGTTCCAGTAAGCCAAACTTTCTCTAATAGATAAAAACTAACCAGATATTACAAACTTTCTATTCGATCTCTTAACTGGCAACATTCATGTCACTACACTAGACCTCCCTCATATAAAGCTCTTTCTGAGGAATTAAACAAAAAAATAAGTGAATTACCTGCTTTCCAAAGAGCCTTTCTCTTATGCCGCTCATCTGTGTCTGTGGAGAGTGCTGTAGTCTCAAAGTTCAGAGAGGAGATACTGAAGGGACAGCATCAGGTGGCCATTGTCCTCCCACGCAGCCTTCTCAGTATTCAACATGAGACACTTTTACTTAATGAAGAAAGATGGAGCGCAGTGCTGATAGTGAACCAAGTCACCTCAATTAAAACTTCAAACGCACCTGAGCATCAGCATTACGGTAAAGCTGCATGTTTGATTGAGGGCATTTCTCTCACTTCGCTTTTTTTCCCCTCCCCTGACAGCTCGTCTGTTCAGACTGAGTGAAAGCAGGGATGCCATTGCCTTGATGGCAGGTGTAGAAGGTCACATCACAGTGGATGGAATCCACCAACCTACAAACAAGATTTCTTTTTTTTTCTTTTTTTTTAGACCTGTGCCACAAAATCTCGTTTTCAAATATGCATGAATTAATAAATCTTATGAAAGCTCAACAAAATAACCAATTTCAGTGATCTTAAAGGGGAAATAGGATTTTGTGGTCCGGATCTGGTTGTTTTGGTATAATGGCAGCCGGGTTATGGCCCCCATTAGCCAGACTGCAGTTAGGTTTGTGCTTCAAGAATGCACAAACAGGCAGGTTTATGTGCTAGGGATCACATGCACATCCATTTGGACGATGCAGCATTCATCCAAGAAGAGCAAACCCTCTTCTTTCTTGTTCTCACTCAGAGAGGTCAGAGTACAAAACAGCATCCCCTGAGCTGGTGTTCTGCTCAAGGACATTCAAAAAGAGCGGATGCTCGCTGAGCCTCAACCTTAGGCGTCCTTTTCCTGAGGATTTCAGGGCAGCGAAGGTTGGGAATTATAACAAAAGATGGAGGTGGATGGTACATTTGTGTGTCCTAGTTGTCAACCCTCACAGAAACTGGAGGTCAGCACAGAGCGTGGAAGCAATTAAGATATATTTTTTTCCTTTAGTGACTAAATTTGCATCCCTTTTGGGAGTCAGACCACCATTAAAGTTAATAACACACACATATTTTTAGATGCATGTGATATTTCCCATGTTCACCATGAATAAATGTCCATATATTTGTTTAGAAATCACGATCAAACCAACCTTCAGAATCAAGTACAGTAATTAATAGCTTATTCATCATGCTCTAAACTAATTATAAAAGAATGGGCTTCACCATTGAAGTTCGCTGAATCTATGGCAACTTATTGTAATACAAGAACATTACGCTCCCTGTGTCTGAATACAGCCTAGGTAAATGGAATTTTGTTTAAACAAGCGAGCAAGTTCAAACAGTTGCCCTCCGTTATTTAGCAGGCAACTCTACCTTTATTTATTTACAGTATTTAATCATTTATTTCCCTTTTGCGACTTAAAGCTCCCTTCTTATTAACTGCATCGACATGGGCCCTTTGCCAAAGTGTTTTCCTGCTGCGGGATCCCTGCCGCCTCAATAAGTTTCCCAAACAATAATTGCTTATACGGAGCAGGGGGAGACACAGTTTTGGCTCACAGAGCATGAGAATCTTTCCCAGGAGATCCTCCTCTCCACAGTAACTGTCGGTGCTCTGCTGGCTGCTTGCCTAATTAAAGGTCAGTGAGCTAGCTGGGTGCCAAAGCAACATAAATACATTAAAGAGAGATGCCACTTCATAACTTATTGGAGCTTTGTGAACACCAGGTTCTGTGTTCCCTTGCCTGGATCACTAGTATCCTTCAGGCAGGGCTTGTTAAGGATAACAAGCTGGCTCACCTGCTCTGTGCACTCAAAGAAGTTTGACGTGGAAGTGTGAGAAAAGACTGTTTATCATTTGGTTTTGAAGATTGGTGGTTAGATGGACTTGTTCATCTAAAGTGCATGTGTTTTCCCCCAGTGAACATGACTTGGGTGAGGATGACATCTATGACTGTGTGCCATGCGAGGATGATGGGGATGACATCTATGAGGACATCATTAAAGTGGAAGTACGACAACCCATGGTGAGAACTCTGCCCTGTTTTATCATTAGGGACTTTTTTTCTTTTCACAATTACTGATTGCGTTTTTTGTTGTTTTTTTTTTAATATACTGTACAAATGTGCTACGTGAAGGTCTATGACTAAATCACTGCAACTCTCCCGACTCTTTGGAAGAATTTTCTTTTGCATGATTTCATTTTACCATAACGAATTGCATTACAGGAATGCAATGAACTAATAGTGCCAGAGGAAACACCCCCACTCACTTTTAACTAGCTTTAGATTATTTCTGTGGTCGACCTTGTCATTGTCGTATGGTATCTGCATGACATCGTGTCTCTAAACTCAACTGTAGCAGATGTCTCTTTCATAATCAGTGACAAATTTTTACTTCTGACTTGCTTTGCTTTTCTCATGCTGCAGATCAGATACATGCAGGTGAGTGCCACTGTGCTTGTGACTCACAACACCCTGTCAGCAAATTCCCTCCACCACCTTATTTAAAACCAACTCCTAGCATCCCAAGAGAAAGATCTGCCAATTAAGTTACTGACCGTTAGACCGATGGTGAACGATACCCCATCTGGTTCAGTCTGACTCAGAGCTAGTGACTTCAGCTCTGTGACTGCAGTGCTAACTGACTTCAGCTAGCATCGCCAGCTGCCACACTAAAGCAAATAAACAATATCCTGCTGGCTTTGAACCCTACTTCTCGGATTGGTTGATCCTGTGCTGGCCTAAGGCCTGGACTGGACTTGTATTTTTGCATTGTTAGTGCCAGTTTTCGTATTACCAGCACTGGTTATCAACAGCCAGATCTACTCCAGATGGCTTAGATATTAATTCCTCAGGGTGCTCATAATCATACTACAACATAAAAAAAGAAAATCTATGGAAACAAAGCCTCTGTGTGTGGGTGTGTTTCGCCATGATCAACAGGGTTTCTCACTTACAGTATACTGTTCTTTCAACAAAGCATGCACATATATGCACATTTGAAGATGGAGACATCAGGCCCTCTGTAGAAGTTTAACTCTTTTTCACATCTTAACCTGGCTCCATCACAGCATGCCTGCTTGCATTGTTTTGCCTTGACAAAGTTGGATTCATGTACATTTCTTTACACATGTCTTCTTAAACCAGCTAACCCACACATACAGTGACTCTCAAAAACTCATTATTTTGCATCCTTCTGTCATAGCCAGTGTCATCACCATCTCTAGCCATGGCACCAGCTGTGCTAAATATTTAGAAATTTATCTTTGACCTAATCAGATACTTTAAAAAAAATCATTCCCAGAAGGATGATTCTGGTCATCTGGATGTATAGCTTTCATCACTCATCCAGTCTCAGCTGACTGCAGGTTTCCCCAACCCTATGAACAATAGTTACATAACCACTGTTTGTAAAGTTGAGGAAACCTGTGGGGAAAACTCTGTTCAGCTGCCTGCAGTTGAACAGAATCACTTCTCTGGATTATCGAGCATGTATCAAAACATCTAATTTTACATTTATTTCTGCTTGTTTTAACAGAAAAACAACAATAATTGGGTGTTAGATTTTTGGGGGGGTTAGATTTGTTCCTACTGTCTCAGCTTTTAAAAAATTTCTTAAGTGTGGAAAAATCATAGGCTACATAAAAAAAGATGTTGATGATGAAGGGTGGATCATCCTGGCAAAGGAAAGCACAGCTGACTATAAGTTGTGTAAACTGTCAGATGAAGTCTAAATTCATTTTGTCAGTATTTCATTATGTTTGCAGAGTAAAGGAGTTTACATGCAAATTGACTAAAAGTGGCTGTATTGGAAGACTGCACTGCATTATCTCTTGCTGATAACGCAAGTCGACAGCCTTGATGGATTACACGACACAAACACTTTGTCATAAGTCTGCTAATAGCTTTTCATACAGTTGGGAATTCATAAAAACAACAGTCAGCTGTTATAGCAGTAGTGTTATACAAAAATTTCCCAAAAATATTTCAAGCACAGGTTGAAGAAAGTGTTGCAGAATTTGACTGAAACATCAAAACATTGTGTGGTCCTTTAAATTGCCAACTAGTGATGCTGACCCTGTTATTTTAGCCTTTAATGTACTCTAAGTAACATGTAAAAAATAATCACTGAAACAATTAGCAATATATAACTGTTCAAAGCGATTGTCGTCACTGATTATTTTGTCTGATTCTCACTGCAGAAAATGGGTATGACAGAAGATGACAAGAGAAACTGCTGCTTAGTGGAGATCCAGGAAACTGAAGCAAAGTACTACAAGACTTTAGAGGACATTGAGAAGGTGAGTTTACGAATACAGCTCTATTTGAGTTTCTGATAAGCGTGCATTTTCACATTGGCACAACCATGCAATGCTTGAATTTTCCTTCGTCACTTCTTTGTTGGTGGTTCAGACCTTTGGGCAGGGTCACAGCATGGAAATGTCATATATATTTGAACACAAATGTCATGGACGTAGATCAATATGATTATTATTATCTCAGCTTCCAAGGATGACACTGATCCCTAAGCCTTTAGGTACACATCACATATGAGAGAACATACTCTATATGTGTCGGGGAAAAATAAACATTTCTGAAATAATTAATCATAAAATTTGTTTATATGCATGCTTCTCCACCCACCTTAAATGCGTTTTATTCTTTGTGTGTTGAAGTTTATCACAGGTGATTGTTCTTACTCCACACAGTATTTGTATGAAAGAGTGTAATGATCATCTCTGGCAAAGAGAAGGGAGCAGCGTCAGATTATATTTATTCACAAGGCTCTGCTGCAAAGATTGCCTGCTCTGTGATTACATTTAAACACAGTAATTATATCAGGTCATTGTAACATTAGCTGTGACTTATTCACATCGAGCTTAGAAAAACTGATTAATACTTTGCTGCCTACAAAGGGAATATACTACAATAAAAATGATATTTTATTTTATTTTTATTTTATTCACTTATTCCACTAGAACATTTTAGAAGGTTATATTTATTTTTCTGCACCTACCCCTGCACATTATTTTCTTATTGTCTGTAGTGCTGTGCAGAAATCTTGAGTCACCTTCATTTCTTTACATTTTCTTTCCAGGGAGCCAGACTTTTTTTTCTTCTATTTTTTCTATTTTGTTTCTTTTGTGTGTGTGGGGGTTTTGTTTGTTTTTTTTATTGGTCTTCAGCAACAGGTCTTCAGGTTTTTCTGCAAGTGTTTCTTCTTGGGCAGTGGCTGTCTTTTTTTTTCAGTGATGTTTTTAGTACAGTCCTTGTAGCAGACTGACTTTCAAAATAATTTGAATAGTTATTTAAGTCATTTAAATGACTAAAGCAAAAAATAGTTCAGGCATTAAAAAGACACCCAACTCGAGAACCACTGCTGTCTGCACATAGCAGACAACTTGGCAAAAAACTGGTTTAAAATGATATCTTTAGGCATTTTGTTAATAGTAATCTAGAAAAACTAATAAACAATATCAAAAAAGAACCACGTTAAAATAGAATAAAAATAAATGAAAACATAAATAACAAAAGAATGCCAGGAGGCCTAACTGAGAAAGACACGTTTTGCAATGTCTTGCAAGAAGCCCTGAGAACATCCTAAAGACTAAAAGAATTACAAGAAAGCTTTTCTAAGAGAGTTCTGTCTGTCTTGAATTATAAATTTGGCCATACCAAATACTGGCTGTCAAGTTCAGCAGAATTGTACAAACCTTGTTTTTCCCCTATATTCTATATTTCTGTTTATGTTTGTGTGTTTCAATAAATCACTACACCTATTTTGGATTTTTCTAACAAAATATAAAAAAATGGATTAAAGACTTTTTCACATTACTGTATAATGTGTCTTTGTGGTACATGTCTGTCTGTCTGACTAATTTAAAAAAATATATATATTTAGCAGATGTAACACAGAAAGCTAGAAACAGCCTTGACTTGAAAACATTCACTTTTATGTAATTGTAGCACAATTGGTCACAATTCATTTTAGCTTATTAGAGAATGACATTGAAACATTCTCACAGTTATCCAGGACTAAAGTCTCGGTGTGTCTTCTGAATATGAGCCGTGAAGTTTGCTGTTGCAGGGAGGAGATTTAGCACAGGACACACAACATTTTACAAAGTACACTGTAAAAAAAAAATCCTAATATAAAAGTATTTTACTGTGTATTTTACAGTTTTGTTCTGTTCTTCTAGAATATCATTAAATTTACATAAAGAGACTGTGATTTCACATTTCAAATGTAAATTAACGTAAAATCACTGTAATGTAATAAAACATAATTTTCTTGTTTTTTAAATGTATTTGTCTGTACATATGCATATTTAGATTGTTAAAATACATTCACAAATGTATCATGATTTCGCAAATATTTGTCCGTTATTTGAAAGATTGAACTGTTAAACTCAAATGTAATGCTATGGAAAAATATATAAAATGATTCTCATAAACTTTTTTTACATCAAATAATAATTATTATTATTGCTATTTAGGGCGATCGTGGCTCAAGAGTTGGCAGTTCGCCTTGTAATCAGAAGGTTGCCGGTTCGAGCCCTGTCGTTGTGTCCTTGGTCAAGACACTTTACCTACCGCCTACTGGTGATGGCCAGAGGGGCCGATGGTGCGATATGGCAGCCTCGCCTCTGTCAGTCTGTCCCAGGGCATGCAATCCATTATTATTTAAACCAACTGTTAACCGTATATTTCTGTACATTTAAGTATTATTATTCATATTGCCACATTCATTGACCTTGTTTATAGGTAATTTCATTGTTTAATCACATTAAAATGTTCCTAATTTAATGTTTAAAAGCACATGAAAAAGGCAAAATCCCATGTAAAATTAGGGCAACAAACTGTATTGTCATTACTGAAAATAACCGTATTTTTATGTGAAAGTTATTTTCTGTTATTTTATGGTATTATTTTGGCGCCCCAGCTGCCGGAATATTACTGTTTTTTTAAGATGTTTTTTCTAACAGTGTAGTATGATTACCGTTTACCGAGAAAATCAAAAACAAATATTCTGTCTATAACAACAAATTTTCTGTGCTCAAAGACTCAGATCCTCACACATGCACACAAACTCACGCATACGTTTGAGCTTTCACGGTGTAGTAATAAACCATCGCTGAGATCGGCGCTGCTATCGCATCAGTTTCCGCGTTGACAGATTTCATTCACGATTTCATGGAGCGCCACAAATCATCCGCTCCGCTAATTTCATTAAACTAAATGTGCATCCTGTGTTTCCCACACCAGACCAGCACAAGTCTAAATTAGAATAAATAACCTTCTTATGATCAGAGGACTCGTTAAGCTTAATTGAGTTGGGGTTAATAAACCCAGTTATCTTTGCGTTGCTTCTTAGTTGATCTATTTGTTATCATTATGATGATGAAATGTGACAACCATAAAGCAGCGTTAGAGAAATAAAAAGCATATTTTTTTCCTCTCTAAGCATAAGTGGGCTTCGTAAACAACAGCTGTATGTATTTATTGCACACTTAGCCCTCAAAAGGATTTTTTACAACACACACTCTGAGATTTTTGTAGGTCATTTTCACAGATCTGTGAACTGTTCACACATGACATGAGAGAAAATGGCAGTTATAGTGTTTGTTTGTAAAAGGGAAATCTGTGGCTATTCAAAAATTAAAAAAAAAAATAAAATCACTGATTTTCTTTCTTTTTTTTCTTTTTTTTTCCTCCAAGAATTACATGATCCCACTGAGGCAAGTCTTGAGTCCACAGGACATGGAGGCTATCTTTGTAAACCTGGAGGTGAGTAACCACTCTACAAGACAACATAATGCCAGTGCGGCACACCTGGATGCGTTTCACACCAAGCGAATAACTCGACATGTGTATGGATGGCTGAAAGAATGATGGGATCTATTGTTTATATTTACTGTATATTAAGGGTGCAAAGCTGTGAAAATTCATGCTTTGCTTTGGGCTGAGTGTGTTGTCATTGCTCAGTGTTTTCGTCACGGCCAGAGTAGAAAACAGTCAACATTCCTGCCGAGAAAATATGCCTCATTGGTGTAAAATACCACCACGCACTCTGGACCACATGTGGTACAGAGTTACATTAAATTATGTTAATGAGTCACACTGTTTTGCTGACCTGTAACAAACAAAGCGGCTGTAGTTTATTTGAGTCTCTCCTATAATGAGTATTTATAGTTCAATTTGGCCCTGAACTGTAAATACTCATTGTGTTTGTTTTAATGTGTGTAACAGTATTCCCGATCAAATTCTCTATGAGCAATGACTATTTGCTAGAAATTACATTGCCCAGCTTCTCCCAGGTTTATGCATTATGTCTGAGAGCTTCAGATTGCTTATGGAGATTTGAAAGTGGTGATAAAGTAGCAGGGATTTTTACTTGCTTGTTCACAAGAAATGTTGAATAATCTTGGGTTATAAAATATATTAAATAACTGTAATATGCTATAAATGTTTAGCCATCTTTGTGAAAAAAGTCTATACTGCTGATCTCCTCTGTTCTCTTTTTCTGGGACATAGAAGAGCCACATAGACACACAGCTTTCTGGCACTTAGGCAACATAACCTAAATAGCAAAGATGATCACATTCAGAAGGAATGTGATCATCTAAAAATACAGCTTCTCAACTATATCTTCACTTAGCAATCTGAACTAATTAGAGTTTAATAGAGAGGGCAACAATGTGTACTAAATGTTTCAAGATGAGTTCTTGTATCAGTTAATTAAACTTTATTTGCACCTTTCATCCTGGTTGCACTTTGAAGTGCTTCACACAGGACCAAATAGCTGAAAATCAGACAGAGCATTAATGCAAATATCTAATCAGCCACTCAGATGGCAGTAACCCAGCACATTAAGGCATGTAGACACGGTCAAGACCTGCCGAAGTTTAAGTAGAGCACCAGGGGCTGAAAGGTGATTTAATGGACTTTCAATGTGGTATGGCTATTAGCTGCTGGACTGGTTGGTCTTGGTATTTTAGACACTGCTTATTTGGTGGGCTTTTTTCACACACAACCATCTCTAGGGTTTACAGAGAATAGTCTGAAAAAGAGAAAATATCCAGTGAGCAGCAGTTGCCTGTGAGAAAGCGTCTTGTTCATACCAGAGGTCAGAAGAGAATGTCCAGGCTGCTTCAAGCTGAGGAAGGCAACAGTAACTCAAATAGCCACTCGTAATAACCAATGAATGCTGAAGAGCACCTCCGAATACAATGAACCTTGAAAAAAGATCAGCTACTGTACTAAAGCTACAGTTTGCACAGCCTCACTAAATTTTCTATAGTACAAGACTGGAAAAGTTGTCTGGTCTGATGAGTCTCAATTTCAGCTACAACATTTGGATTGTAGGATCATAAACAACATGAAACCATGGATCCGTCCAGCCTTGTATCAATGTTTCAGGCTGGGGGTGATGATGAAATTCTACTTTCTTTTTATTGTTATTTTTCCTTTAGGATGTGATCAAAGTCCACTTTGCTCTCTTGCGAGCCATTGAAATGAACATGGTCAGTGGAGGAAGTGGCCTGGGGAAGATCTTTCTCGACTTCAAAGAAAGGTTGGTATCCAGACATTGCTGTGTTGTGTTTGTTCATAGACATCCTGTGCTTTTCTGTGTTCTGTGTATGGGATTTTAAAATCCACTTATAGTTTAGAGGCTGTGGCATTTTTCTGCCTTTACTTTCAAATTTAGGAAGCAGCATCAAGTTGAGGATCCACGAATCAGTGGATTGAAGGGATTAGTGTTCAAGGGAGAAGTCGATTAAAATGAACCGGTTTAATGAAAAAGCTGAGAGAGCATGTACACCATTGTTGTCCATCAGAGTGTATACTCAAAGGATTGCATTACCTTGACAAAATTATATTCCTTTATATTAGTCTTTCCACTTATTCGACCACCATCTGTCTATTTTACCCACGTATTAACTGTTCTCTGATTTCTACTGTCAGGTGCTCAGGAGGTGGTTGCTCTCTCTCTCTCTCTCTCTCTCTCTCTCTCCATATATACAGTCAGGTCCATAAATATTGGGACATCGACACAATTCTAACATTTTTGGCTCTATACACCACCACAATGGATTCCAAATGAAACGAACAAGACATGCTTTAACTGCAGAGTGTCAGCTTTTATTTGAGGGTATTTACATCCAAATCAGGTGAACGGTGTAGGAATTACAACAGTTTGCAAATGTGCCTCCCACTTCTTGAGGGACCAAAAGTAATGGGACAGAATAAGAACCATAAATCAAACATTCATTTTTTAATACTTGGTTGCAAATCCTTTACAGTCAATCACAGCCTGAAGTCTGGAACACATAGACATCACCAGACGCCGGGTTTCATCCCTGGTGATGCTCTGCCAGGCCTCTACTGCAACAGTCTTCAGTTCCTGCTTGTTCTTGGGGCATTTTCCCTTCAGTTTTGTCTTCAGCAAGTGAAATACATGCTCAATCGGATTCAGGTCAGGTGATTGACTTGGCCATTGCAAAACAGTCCACTTCTTTCCCTTCAAAAACTCTTTGGTTGCTTTTGCAGTATGCTTTGGGTCGTTGTCCACCTGCACTGTGAAGCGCCGTCCAATGAGTTTTGAAGCATTTGTCTGAATATGAGCAGATAATATTGCACGAAACACTTCAGAATTCATTGTGCTGCTTTTGTCAGCAGTCACATCATCAATAAATACAAGAGAACCAGTTCCACTGGCAGCCATACATGCCCACGCCATGACACTTCCACCACAATGCTTCACTGATGAGGTGGTATGCTTAGGATCATGAGCAGTTCCTTTCCTTCTCCATACTCTTCTCTTCCCATCACTCTGGTACAAGTTGATGTTGGTCTCATCTGTCCATAGGATGTTGTTCCAGAACTGCGACGGCTTTTTCAGATGTCGTTTGGCAAACTCTAATCTGGCCTGCCTGTTTTTGGGGCTCACCAAAGGTTTACATCTTGTGGTGAACCCTCTGTATTCACACTGGTGGAGTCTTCTCTTGATTGTTGACTCTGACGCACATACACCTGCCTCCTAGAGAGTGTTCTTGATCTGGCCAACTGTTGTGAAGGGTGTTTTCTTCACCAGGGAAAGGATTCTTTGGTCATCCACCACAGTTGTGTCCCGTGGTCTTCCTAGTTTTTTGGTGTTGCTGAGCTCACCAGTGCGTTCCTTCTTTTTGGGAATGTTCTAAACAGTTGTTTTGGCCACGTCTGATGTTTTTGCTATCTCTCTGATGGGTTTGTTTTGTTTTTTCAGCCTAATGATGGCTTGCTTCACTGGTAGTGACAACTCTTTGGATCTCATCCTGGCAGTTGACAGCAACAGGTTCAAAAAGCAAACAGCACACTTGAAATGAACTCTGGACCTTTTATTTGTTCATTGTAATTGGGGTAATGAGGGAATAACACACACCTGGCCATGGAACAGCTGAGAAGCCAATTGTCCCATTACTTTTGGTCCCTTAAGAAGTGGGAGGCACATATACAAACTGTCATAATTCCTATACTGTTCACCTGATTTGGATGTAAATACCCTCAAATAAAAGCTGACAGTCTGCAGTTAAAGCATGTCTTGTTCGTTTCATTTGGAATCCATTGTGGTGGTGTATAGAGCCAAAAATGTTAGAATTGTGTCGATGTCCCAATATTTATGGACCTGACTATATATATATATATATATATATATATATATATATATATATATATATATATATATATATATATATATATACACATATATATATATATACACATACACATGTATATATACACATATATTCACTTTTAAAAACAACAGAGCTGAAAACTGCCTAAACATTTAACAAATGTCTTAATAAATGAATATCTGTTTGAAGCAAATCATAAACAAATTCCCAAGGGCAGTAAAAATAATTTTCTCTGTTTCTGCAAATAGGTCTCAGTCAGTATTCAGAGCTGTTGCAAAATATCTCATTGTTTCACTTGGTTTAATAAATAATGTTTTACAAATTAATACGGAAATGACTTGATGAGAAGGTGTTTCCAGCAGTGTGGAGATTATGAAACCCAGTGAACAGTTAAAGCTGGGGGTTATTGGCAAACTGGATTTTCTCTCAGATGATCTCAATCTCGCCCAGCTGTGGAGCAACGTGTGGATAATTTGCATCCTTGAGGGGAGCAATGATCCCCGCTAAGGTGACTGCTTCATAGCTAATGGTAATGATGATAGCTTCTGGTCTCGTTTATGATTCCATACAGTGCTATGGATGTGGCGCTCTTGCGAATAACACAGCCATTACGGCGTAAAAGCGAGTCACACAATGCACCGCATGTGTTACCTGTCGCTGCATCCATAAGTACATTTTCTATTCCTCTGCACAGTGATAGCACAGATACTTTTCCCTCCTCTCTGATGCTTTTAACCGAAAACATTCACAGCACTTCTCTGGGTGACATCAGTTTGCATAGGTAATAGGCTTTTTTCAGGCCTCTTCTTTAAGCCTTAAGGGACCATGTAACATGAAGTTGGTTTGACATAAGGGACTGTATTCCTGTTAAAAGACAGAGACAGGCACATACTGTCTCCCTCAGCCTCATACATGCATCCACAGTCTTACTGTTTCTCCATCCTCATTAAGCTCATCTTACTCCCTGGTCTGATTCAGCAATGGTAGGAAAACTTAATCTGGCCATAGGTCACTAAAGGACAAGGGGGGGTTGTCACATGATCAGACGTTTGTGGAGGCACGTAGAGGTGTTTTAAAAAGGAAAGTACAGGAAGGGAAGTCTCATTGGAAACATCTGTAGTTACACCAATTGTATTGTTTATTGAGGAAATGTGGTTTAAGTTTCTTATTTATATCTATATATCTATATATCTATATCTATATATATCTATATCTATATCTATATATATATATATATATATATATATATATATATATATTCCATCTGTATACATGCTGTATCTATACTGGATAATGTACTATATAATAATATACTGGAAGAAGAAGAATCTACATCTTTATGAACATGCCTGCAGGCTTGTCCTACCCATTAAAGTGCCTGTAACATTGGTCACTGTAAGATGATAAGTCTCACAGTCAGAATTACAGTTTATTGTAAAAATGTTGGATGGAACATTGGACAGGCGAGTCAATTTATTTCACACAAGACTGGGAAGAAATCAACCTGTCTGTACACGCTATGGCGTATGATGGACAATGTTGTGTTGAAGCAAAGAGCTCCATGACACTAAAATAAAATGTTGCTCTACACTAAGATTTCTGCTCTTTTGAACAAACAGAATGGCATTAAAGGGGCAAATACAGTGCTGTAAAAATTGAATTCAGTTCAATGTTATTTAAACTGGATCACTATATAAACATATTTTATTTATATAAAACCAAGTCAAAGCGAAGGACCTTATTTTGTAGGGTAAAGACCCTGCAATAATACAGAGAAAACCCCAACAATTAGACGAACCCTTTTGAGCAAGCACTTGGCAACAGTGGGAAGGAAAAACTCCCTTTTAACCGGAAGAAACCTCTGGCAGAACCAGACTCAGGGAGAGGCACCCTTTTGCCAAGATAGGTTGGAGGTGTATTTGCCCCCTTGCTGATTTTTTTTTTTTTTAATTTTTTTGTGTAATGGTCACACTTAAATGTTTAAATCATTAAACTAATTTAAGGGAACAAGGAAAAAAAATATCTAAATCTACCTGGCCCTTTGTGAAAAAGTAATGTCGTCTTGTTACATCTGGCATAAAACTAACACAGCATTTCATAAAAAGAACATCGTATCAACATGGTGGTGTGTGATGGCAGGCGGCTGCTTTGCTGCTTCAGGACCTGGATGACTTGTGAAGCTGATGGAACCAGGAATTCTGTCTCTACCAGAAAATTCTTAAGGAGAGGCTTTCAGTTCAAGAGCATTTGGGTTATGTAGCTGGACAATGATCTGCAACATCCCAGCAAGTCCATCTCTAAATGTCTAAAAAAAACCCTCAAAAAACAACCAATTATTAGGTTTACCTTTGAGATAGATTTTTTCCCCTTGATACATAAGATCATCATTAAAAACTGCATTTTCTATTTACTCAGGTTTAAAAAAAGAAATCAGAGAGGGGACAAATGCCTTTTCACAGCACTGTACAGTCCGCATGTTGTTTGGTAAATGGTTTTTAAACTTCTGCTTCTGCTTCGTTCCATTTATATACAGATTTCCTGATGACATAGATTCATTGCTACTATTTACCATTACCAACATTTGTCACAAAAGAGATGCTGGGTTATTTTAAGACCATTCATTTGATTTGAGGAACCTTTACGTCAGAAGCCTTGACTTTCTCACTATGATTGACATGTAGACCATCCTCATTATGAGCCACAGTGGTGTCTTGTCTCGCCATGGCGATAGACAACAGTGACCAGGGGATTTTGATTCACACAGCAACGCTCTCTTCATTCATCTTGGCAATTCCTAAGGACCTGGCTTTGCATAATAAATTTGGTTATCTATGCTTGTAAGTCCCTGTGACCTTTACAACAATGTGCTTGTATCGTTTTTTTGCCTCACGTTGGTGCCAAAGATGAAAAGCTTCTTTTTTTTTGTATTGGTCTGAATGCCATGCTGAAAATGTCACTGGTTTATATGCTCAATTCTTAAACAGTCAGAACCAGGCAGAATGGAAAAGTACACTCAGAGGAAGCTCTATAAACTAAATGGGCATCTAAGTGCCCTCTTGTTGATGCACTCATTTGCAACATTCCCCAACTCATTTCCGGAGTAATCTGACTCCCTGATATCCATGCAGTGCCTAATCATGGCCATGCTATGAGGCTCTTTAGTGGAGGTTTTTGCTCTGTGTTCTCCTCCATTTGCTGTGTGCTGGATATGTTGAGTAGAGGTGAGAGGGTCCCAATGCCATGTGTCAGAGAATATTAGCTAGTTCCACAGCCTGTCACTTCTGCTTTGCTGGGAGGTTTCCTCACTTGCCTGACTCGCCTCGCAGGGCTCCACAAGGGTGGGGGTGAAGGCTCAGAGCACATTTACTCAAAATTGCATTTCCTGTGAGATAACATGCACGATGGCGTCAGAAGAGGCCAGCACAGCAGGGCAATATCACCGGCACTTAAAAGAATAAAAACATGAAGTTTCTTCCTGCACTCGCAGACTCCTGTTTATTTATCTACCTTTTCCCTTTTCCTTGCGTGGGCTGCTACATCCTGCAGGTATGCTAATGGCACAGAGGGAAACTTACCAAACGGTCATTTAATGAATAGAAATATCATTATTTTTCAGTGGAAGGTAACTATTCACACTGCAGACTTTGTGGTTGACCACTAGGATGATTTCTTCTTCTTGTTTCCCTCGCTGTAATCAGCTTTATAAAAGTTGTTGATGTTATATCTGATATCATTCCCCCCCCAAAAAGAAAAAGAAAAATCATAGTCCTATGTACTTCACAAGCCCAGTTAAATGGGGAGGGTAGCATCAGGCAGGGCAGCCAGTCATAAAATGTTTGCTTGAGCAGTTAGGAGACAAAGTTAGAGAGACAAGGCTGAGATGGTCAGACATGTACAGTGGAGGGATAATGGGGAAAGAATGTTGAATATGGAGCTGCCAGGTAGGAGGAAAAGAGCTAAACTGCATAGACGATTCACGGAGAGGGTTGGTATGACAGAAGAGGATGCTATGGTTAGGGTGAAATGAAGGCAGATAATATGCTGTGGCAACCCCTAAAGGGATCAGCTAAAAGAAGGTGATCAGGTTTTTCTCAAATCTGTACAGAAGGAAAACAAACAACAACAACACAGTATTCATCAGTGTGCTTCAGCATTAATGGCAGATTTTTGAATGCAAACATTCAAGCACAGATTCCAAGTCAAAAACTGCTAGTAATGAATTGTAACCAGTTTTCAGCAATTTCTTAAGAGCCGTGGTTAAGCATTGAGCGTATTTATCATCACATCACAGACTAATTAGAGCTGGCTGGGTGAGAAGACTGCATGGATGCTTCAGTGTACTTGTGTGTCACTAGCAGTTTGGTTTCACGATCTCGGTTAAAGAAGATGACAACACTTTCAATTGGCCTCTCACGGTTCAGATAAAAAGCTTGTTATTAAAAATGTTCAGGTATCCAACTTTTGTTGTGTCCAAATATAGTTTTTGTGATATTTAGTGATTGTTGGGGTGATATTTTGGTCATAAATAGATATAGACATTTTTTTTTTCATTTATTGTATAACAGCACCCTATATTTTATTTTATATACATACAGAATTTGACTGGTTGCCTTTTCATGATACTGAACACAAACAGGCTGATGAAATATAGCAATGTAATTGGAAAATAGCATATTGTACCTTATTTGACACTGTTCCTTGTTACCTGTTAAAATAAGCTTTAAAAATTGTTTGAGTTCCATAAACTTCATTAAAGCTTTGTATAATTACATTTGTACCAAAGAACGCTACACTACCCTAAAGAGCACTCAACCCTAGAAATATGAACGTGATGTGAAGCTAGGGTTTTGGAGGGCTAGTAGGTGCCGTGGGAGGTACCAACACTGAGATTAAACTCGAGCTACTTGGCAATGAACAGGTGGCCTAGATAAAATAAATGTGCAGCAGAACCAAAGCTCGTAGCTAAAATAGTCTCAACGACTTCCACACACTGAAGAATGGCCTTCTGTTAAATTGACTAACACGAGAAAATAAATCGGTCTTTTATTAAATCACTTTCATTCACTTAGTTCTTGTTATTGTTCTGAGAGAAACATAATTTGTTCATTGAATAGAGTTTGTTTATTAAGGCCATGGATTGGTAATGAAAAAGAAGCAAGCTCTAGCCTTCACAAAACTGGCCTTTAGGACAGTGTAGCCACATTTGCTTGCTGCATAACTTAGAGTCGCCATTGTTCTTCATTTTGTTCATCTTCACCAAGTTTTTTAACATTTCTTATAATTCCCATACTGAAGTTAAATTGCATCATTTCCTATGCTGCTATTACAAAGTCCTTCATGTCCCATTAGGAGCTGATAGCTCACTATAAGATTTGTGACCTGGCACGTACCACTATGTCCTCAGTATATCGCACAGTCTTAAAATTGATCAAGGCCACCATTAATCTCAATCACTGTGTCGTCAAAGAGGAGCCAGAGCTGAGGAGAGCTGTCTCCCAGAGTGTGGATCACATCTTAATCAGGGGCTTGTTAGCCCTGGGCTTAACCATAGCTGGAGCCTGCAGGAGGGGGCCTTACTCAAACCTCTGTCTGGGCCCCAGTTAAAACTGCAGTGATCACCCCTTGTTGATCTCTGCAGAGCAGAGGATAATCACATGGTGAATGGGTTTGACAGAAATGCTGCTTTTAAGGTGAAGATGTTCAGTGTTTCACATCTGGCATAAGTTGCATAACTGAAAAACAGTTTTGTAGCCATGATTTTTTTAGAACCACTGGAAGAGAGCAATTAATAATTAATTCGCTCTAATATTTGAAATGTGTGTTTTGGGAACACTGCATGCAGAATTTTTGAAATACCCATTAATGACAGACTATGCATAACCAGTTTTGTTTCCTGATTGCATCACTACCAAAGTTCCCTGGTTGGTCTGTTTTTAGTGCCTGTTATTCAAAGCTATCAGAGGCTTGATTAGACTTCAGGGTGCCAGCTCTCTACACCGCCTCGCTCGCTTAAGATTCAGATTAAGAGGCCTATGTGCCAACTCTACCAAGCTGTGGGGGTGGGGGGGTTGCACTATACCAGCCTGTGCCAGTGCCCTACTTTGACTGAGTAAGCGCAAAGAATGTTTGCCACGTGCAGTGGCATCCTCCAGGCAAGACGACTTTGAACTCCCTCCCAGCTGAACCCGTAGATCTATGTCAGTGTCCCATTGTAATATCTAATGAACTCAGCTCTCATATCCTCACTACTCAAAATTAAAAGATTTTTTCCCCTCACACACTGATAAGAGGAGCTCTGCAAACCCACTGATATAAAGCCCTGACTTTCATTAGTACGCTATGATTATAGCTTATTGGCAAGAGCATGCCGCCCCTTCAAATATTTCCCTTGGATGTGAATATATTTTTAATTATAATACATTTATTCACACGTACATTTATCTGTACCCGTTAGTGCTAAATGACTCTTAACGTGACTTCCCAAATTATATTAATAATCTTAAAATGAATACGTTGCCTGAAGGTCCATATACTACCAAAAGATTCTAGTTTACAGCTAATTGTGGACATTTTTGACCTGTGTTTTAACAAAGATATTATAAATGTCATAATTTTAGATGTTAACACAAGACTTATTAGTCCTTATTAATCCTTATTTTTAGACTGCAACCACTACACTGAGATTAGAGGTTTTATGAGCCCACTTGCTCTTTTCCTCACTGAGGACAAGCAAAAATATGCAAATTATAATCTCAACTGTCTCCTAAAAACATTAATGTTTTATTATTTGGACCTCCAGCATTTCTAAGGCCACAGTGGGACATTTGTGAGTGGATGTAGTCATGATCTTAAAAATAAAATAGCTTTAATAAGAAAGCCTAACATTTCAAAAAGTTGCTTTTGTTGTATTCAAGATTATTCTGGGAATTATATGATGTGAATGGTGGGGCCACGTTATTATCCATACCTCTTTAATATACAGATGTAAATGTTTGTGTCCTTGTACTGTTTCTTTTGAGAGTATCAGCTGTAAACATTTTATACAGTCTCCTCATATTTCTTCTGTGGATTCCTTAATGAGGATGAGTTGTAACAGAGTAACTGGGTTAATTAGTTTTTCACATCCCCAGGTTGCTGATCTATGGTCAGTACTGCAGCCACATGGAGAATGCCCAGAAGAAACTGGACGAGCTAATAGCCACACGGGAGGATGTCAGGATTAAAGTAGAGGTAACATTCAAGGCGTGGTATTTGGTACCAAATTATCTGGTCTGAGTATTTTAAAAACTGATGATCTGCTAGGATTTTACCACTCATCCATCTCCAAAGTTTGCAGACAATGACACAAAAAAGTAAAAATATGCTGTGAGCAACATTTGTTAGGGTGAACATACCTTCCTCATGCCAGAGGGCAGAGATCATGGCCAGATTGTTTTCTAGCTGATAATAAGGCAATAGTAACTGAAAAAAGCATGTTACAACCAAGGTATGCAACATCTTCTCTGAATCCAAAATGTGACCAACCTTAAATCAGATGACCACACCATGTGCTGCTCTGGTGAGTCTGGATTTCTGCTGTGACACTTTAATGACAGGATCAGAATTTCGCTTCAAAAATAAGATGGCATGGATTTATCCTGTTTGTGCCAACAGCTAAGGCTAGTGGTGGTGGACTAATGGTGTGGGGAACATTTTCTTGGCACACTTTGGACCCCTTACAGTACCAACTGAGTGTCATTTAAAAAACACAGCCTACCTGAGTATTTTTGCTGATCATGTCCATCCATTTATGACCACAATGTGCCTGTCTTCTAATGGCTGCTTCCACTGGATAATGCACCATGTCAAAAAAGCTCACCGGGTTCCAGAGTGTGATAGCCAGCAAAATTATATTTACAAATTGTTAAATGTTCCTGCTGACTCCTGGCACCAGTGTGTGGAGATAGATTATTATATTACAGCTGCTGGATAGTTGTCCACCTGTTTTGATTGGCATTATAAATAGTGTTTTGCCCATGCACCATGTGCAAACACCACAGGAGAAGAGAAACATATTTCGGTGTATTGCATTACTACTAAAGTCATTGTGTGCCAACTACAGAAAAAGGACAAAGTGATGCAGTATTTCTTTTAGAAAGTATTCTCAAATCTAAAATTTTATATCAATCCAGACTTGCAGTCTTACAGGGTGTATACATGCTCTGAAGAGTTGTACCAACAAAATAAGCTGCTTTAGAATATGGCCGTTTCACAATCAAAGCCCAACTCAAAAGTAAAATTTACTGTTAAATAAACAATGACAATGAGTAAATAATGACTTAAATAAATTCATCAGTGGCGCCAAGCTTTGCCTTTGTTAGGCAGAACCTATAATGAAGTCAGATGTAATTTGCATATTTGCCCCTAGAGCCTTAAAAAATTCAGAACATTTTGTTATACTGAACAAAATGGAATATTAACCAAACAGGGATGGGTTGTGGTGGATCTTGGTTGTATTGTTAAATTTCCTTGTGCACAGTAAAAGATGAAACAAGAGAAAAGGCACCTTTACTGTGTAAATCTGGGACATTTTTAGAATCTATGCATACAACAAGATCTCCCCCTCAGTATGCTGCTATAATTTTGTGATGTTATACAGACTGAAAATCCTTAGAAAAGGAATGCAGGATAGAGCGGGATTAAAGCACATTTGCAGTTAGAATGGGAGGACAAGTGGGCCGTAGAGCTGATGAGCACAAAAAGCAATACATATAGCTATACAGGGTAGTAGTAACTGAGATACCCCATTCAAAATAAAGGAGCTTTGTAAAAGGCTAAATCAGCCTGTTATTGGCTCAGTATAGAAAAGTACTGTTTGTAAAACAGGATAAGCTTTGCTGATATTGCACACTTAAAGAAACTGAGAGAAAAAAGATGTACACAGACACCACTGTGAGGGAACCTTATAGGATAATACTAACAAAAGACCGCTTCTTATGGAGCCGACGGAGAATTTGGGGATATGCACTCATTTGCTGGCACAACCAGAGTTTTTGTGCCCTGAAAAAATAAACCAGCCTCATTGCTAAAGGAGTGCCCTGTGAATGTGTGGACGCAACAGCAGCAACACAACAGTGTATTCTTAAACAACAAATGAATACTTGTTTGTAGGAAATCTACAATGCTGTATTATGCAACATGTAATAACTGTGCCACGTCTTGTGTCACTCTTCCACAGGAATGTACAATGAAAGTGCAAGAAGGAAAGTTCAAGCTCCAAGATCTTTTGGTAGTTCCCATGCAGAGGGTGCTGAAGTATCACCTCCTACTAAAGGTAAAATCCAAATCTGTAAAACCTGTTTATGTGTTTACACAGTTTCATTCAAATGTAATTAAGATTTTGGCTAAATAGCCGTGTGATAACATACACACTTGTTTTATTTTTAACTTCTTACCTTTTAAAAGTTTATCTCAAACATCTATGCTGCTATATCTCTGTGGCACAGCTAGTGTATGTTGCTAACTTTCAGATATAGTTTGAGGCGCAAAAAAAACCCTGTCTTCTGGAGTTAACAGAAATGATGCGTCTCTACCATCCACCGGTTCTGATTTCAGTAAACATGATGTCTCTTTCACTCTTGGCGCAATTGACTCTACACTTAAGCTAAGCTAAATAAGGAATACGCAGGTTTCTTTTGATTTGACCAAATTTGGCATCACAGTCTAACTTGAAGTCAAATCACCACTCATCAGCGCGTGCTTCAGACGCTGCTAAATCCTTGAAATACAGTATATGCTGCACCCACTTCAAAGAACTTTGTATGTGAAATTTTTGACACTCAGAGTTCAAGGATTTGTGCTGTACATATTTCAGAAAGTTAATAGCTTTCCATCCCGAAAAGCAGATCCACACTGTAAGATTTTCTTCTTGAGACTTCTCTGCTCTGATTTCAAATGATGCATAACACCTCTCTCTTTTATTCCGTGTCTAATGGCGGTGTCAGCTGTCTGGATTTGGTCAGTGTTGTTATGATTTTTCAGACTTGTAACCTCGTCACATTAACCTATTTTACAAACTCTTTTCTGCCCTTTTAAAAAACTGTTATTTGAAGTGTCACTGAGGCAACACATATTGCTTTGTGGACTTCAACTTAATACACCTCATTGATGTGTCTGCCTTTGCACATTATTCACTAATTGTTTATGTTGAGTTTTCTGTGCCCTTTAATTCAAAAATGTCAGGCGCTATTGCTAGTCGCAATTTGTCAAAACACAAATTTGCACTCTTATTTCTTTTAATCATATATTTATATTTATATATCTATATATATGTCATTAAATTGTTTGAAATTATTAGCAACAATTGATCTGGTGCTAAAATAATTGTAGTCGACTACAATTTTCATGACTAAATAATAATTGGGTTAAAAAAACATTTTTAACCTGATCTTGCAGCAAGAAATCATAAGCTTAATCTTTCTTGTTTCTTTTTTTCCCCTTTTCAGCTTATAAGCAAATTCACAATGTCTGACCATAAGCCAACAATTCACCTGTCACCTGTCTCCTTGTGTTTATTTATATTTTCAAAAAAAATAAATAAATAAAAATACAAAAGCCACTGTAATACAGTATTACCCATGATTAATTGACTTTGCATCTCAATTATGGATGAGCATATGGGTTTATGATGCGGTTTGTAATAGCCAGGGGTGGAGGTGAGTGCCTTCATCAGGTGATTGTAGGTCCACGCAGAGAGCGCCATGGCATCTGTATTAGTTTGAATCGAACCCCTGCAGGAGTCGCACTGAGCCACTGAGGTCAAATCAACCGTGCAATAATCAGATTAAATACACCCCATTTCACTGCTTCCTGCAGCTTTGCAGTAAAACACTGCTGCACACTGAGGCCTCAGGGCATGTCAGACTGACAAGGCTTGTTTTGGTTTGGGTATGTGCGTGTTCAGTCCTGCTGAAGGGTACATCTACAGTTGTTGTTATATAGATATCATCTCAAGAGTGTGAACCCTATTTGATGATACTGTGCATGGCTCTTTTCTTCATTCTTTTATGATAGTTGAACTTCATAGAGCAAATTCAACAATTCTCAGAAAACTTAAATCATGATCTTATGCTATACATTTTGCTGTATATGTTTTGCAGTACAATTGTTTTTCTTTTGCAAATGTAATGCACCTCTTTCTTTAAAGGAGCAGAAGGTTACTCAGATAATACAAGTTACAAGTGGAGCCCAGATGAAAGCACTTTTTTCTTGGTTTTGTTTGTCAAGCACTTGCTGATAATATTTGAAGTAGGCATGAAAAGCCAGTGAGAGAAATGTCTCGTATAGTGAACCTCATTGTTGGTTTGAAATTGGAAGACCTAAAACCAGGTGATCTCGTCCGTGTAATAGCATAAGCTTCAAAATATCAGACGGATGATTCATGGTTATGTTACGGGTATGTTAGTACGGGTTAAATGAAGTACTATGGTTATTTCCTAATTTACATCCGGACTTATTTTTCCACCTTATGTATACAGTGTGTTATTCTTTTATTTTCCCACAACCTCACATGCACATTAAGCAATCCTAGCAGTTGCTGATAGTTTGGAAATTTTTGTTGGTTATGCAGCTAGCAGCTAATGTTGCTGCTAATGTCTCTTCATACTGCTAACCTCAAACAGAGATGGTTTACTTCTTTTTAACTCCATGCTGGTACCTGCCAGCAGTGAAATCTACCATGAAAACGTCACTGTAGTGCTTAATGAAATAAACAGAAACTTAAACATTTTTTTTAATATGAAAACTAACCGACTGCCTTGTTACACACTGGGTTATGGAGCAGTAACAGGGGCTGCTGTAAAGGCAAGTTGCCATGCCATTAATAAATGCTGAATCTTTCTGGGTTTCCCTTCTCCAACTGGTATTGCACAGATTGCCATACTCATATTTGTGTTTTTGTTTAAAAAGTTCCTGTACTTATGTTATTTCTATATTAACTTATTTGCATTTTTCTGTGTAATTTTGAGATTGAATTACTCAAAACTATTAATCTGTAGTGCTTCAGTCCATAACCTGTTTGGGCTGTGGCTTACCCAATTAACCAATCAGCCAGTACCACCTAGTTAAATGCTAATTGGTCAGTTTGGTTATCAGCGTTGGTCACCTAATAAAGTTGTTTCCTAATACTTTAAGTGTCGCTGCAGTCTTCACGTCATCATATTTTTGTTTAAAACTCAGTAAACTTTTGGGAAAAATTACACAAACAGTTAGCAATACATGATCAAATGATTAGTGTTGCTCTGCTGGCATTAATGTGGAGGTCACTATTAAATGCGGTGTTATTTCCTAGCACCTGAACAGTAAACCCCTTTATGAGTAGCAGGTTGTTTTACAACACAACTTTGACCGATCTCTACTTTATCAAGCTAACCAGCATATATGCTGATCAGCCTACTAAACCACAGGCAAATCATTACCCCTAAGTGCAAGCAAGAAAACTTGCATATTTACCTTTCACATTTGATTAACTTAAAGACACCAAAGAAACAAAGTAACTTGTTAAACTGGAGTAATACTGGCCAGAAAGGCACGTTAAAATTGTCGATGTTAGATGCAGAAAAATGCATTTGGCAGAAACTTTACTGCCTCAGGCTTAGTTTTGATTATTTTTTTTAGATAATAATCAGACAGAGTTCAAAATCTGAACCATTCATAAGATTGTATTGTACACTGCTCTAAAACAGCTCTAAAATTGCAATGCAGTCTAATTATGTACACACCTCTACAAAAGGGTCCTATGGTCTGAAAGTTAGTTCTTTTCATTTAAAAAAAACTAAACAGAAATCTGGGGCTGGGGGAGGGGCTAGTACTTTTTAATGTGTTGTTAATGATTTCAGATCTGCTGTGTGCAGTTGTCAAATTTTGCCAAGACAAACAGACACACCATTGGAGTTTGG
This sequence comes from Pelmatolapia mariae, assembly GCF_036321145.2. NCBI lineage: Eukaryota > Metazoa > Chordata > Actinopteri > Cichliformes > Cichlidae > Pelmatolapia > Pelmatolapia mariae. The sequence goes on from NC_086233.1 coordinate 32,809,073, forward strand.
TTTTTACAGTTTCTCAAAGTACAAGAACATTTTTCCAACAAAATAAACTCTCTCCGTAGGAACTTTTGAGTCACTCAACTGACCGACCTGAGAGACAACAACTGAAGGAGGCTCTGGAGGCTATGCAGGTGTGTTTGTGGGTGCTGTTTAAAGAAAATCTTGCAGAATCACCCTCTTAGCTAAAGCTACATAATTACATACAGCCACTGTGTTGCTCAAGTGTTATAAATACAGCTTGAAATAGCAGATGCCTGAAAGAATGTCTGGCTATTCCAGGACCTGGCCATGTACATCAATGAAGTCAAGAGAGACAATGAGACACTGAAAAAAATCAGCGAATTCCAAAGTTCAATAGAAAATCTTGTAAGTACTCCACACTTCCCTTGCACTTGTTATCTTGAGAGCTAAGAACATTTTAAAGGTTGTTTTTTAATATTTACATGCCAACACACTGGCATGTTATCAACAGGTGTTTTTGAAGTTCGACAGAATGATTAGTCTCTCCTCAGAACACCTCCATCTTTCAAAATGCTTTCATGATCCTCAGCCATGATAATGCCCTTAATAACTCATTTATGTAAACTGCAAACTACTCACTTTAATATTTTGTGTAGCACCCACCTTTTTTCTCGTTTTTCTATCTCTCTATCACAATTTCTTTTGTTGTTCCTTGCTGATATGCCAAGTCAGTATTCAGTTTTGGTTTGTACATGTGCCACATATACAGTAATGCGTACAGTAAAAGTGCTCTGAATAATTTATACATGTAGCCACTGTGTATGACTGAAAAAAAGTCAAAGGGAGGATGGAGATGTAAGTGTAGAGCAAATTCATCGTTCATTGTGGATATTAATTCTCTCTGAAATTAAAAGTCTAGCAAAATTATTTATTAAAAATTGCAGAATCCATTGGTTTAGTAGGCTGCTTTTTTTGTTTGTTTGTTTTTTTGGGGTTTTTTTTTTTTGCGACCTAAGCAGCAGGTGAAGCTGGAGGAGTACGGGAGGCCAAAGATAGATGGAGAACTGAAGGTGTGCTCCTCTACGAACCGAACAAAACAGGACCGGTGAGTCCAAGTTCTGCAGTAAAACTAAACTAAACTATAATAACCTTTAGCAACATTTTATCGCTGCCAATATTCAATAAAAATGTATGATTGTCTTCAGGTATATATTCCTCTTTGATAAAGTGGTCATTGTCTGCAAGAGGAAAGGCTATAGCTATGAGCTCAAAGAGATTATTGAGCTGCAAAATCATAAAATGTCGGATGACCCGACGAACAACAGAGACATGAAAAAGGTAAGAACATCACGGTTTGAAATGAGACAGAGCAATTTCTTCAGTGAGATCTTTGTAAAGGTGGCCCGGCCGGTGTAGGCGATGAAGCGGCATGTGTAATCATTACAAATGTTGCCCTTGAGCTGAAGGAGCTTGTTGATGGTAATTTCTGATGTGATATCAGATGGGGTAATACACTGATGTGTCAAACGTGCATTGTGTTCATTCGTGCTTGTAAAATCATGTAAATGCAATGAAGATCATTTAGGATTCATGAAAACGTACTGCAGTGCACTGGGCATCCGGTCTAACATGGCTTTTTTGTTTTTGGATCTGCATGTGTGCGTACATGTTTGCATGTGTAACTGGGTCTTTCTCTGGTGTCTTTCTTTTTGCATGCTTACCAGTCCTGTGGAAAAATGGTAAGCTCAAATGATCCCCTTATTTAACACATCTCCTCATAGCAGCTTTTTTGTTTTTGGTTTTTTTTGGCTGTGGTGATTTTTGGGATGTAATACCTTGATTGCATATGCACAGTCGCTAAAGCATGTTGATGATCTTTTAGGTCTGACTTGATTTGACCATATATTTGTTGGAACTGCTGATATCACGTGCCTCTTTCTTATCTCAGTCTGCCATCCACAAACCTTTTTCTGCCATCTGTTCAACACTCACTTTTTCTCACCAGTGGTCTTATGGTTTCTACCTGATCCATCTGCAAGGGAAGCAGGGCTTCCAGTTCTTTTGCAAAACTGAGGAAACAAAGAGGAAGTGGATGGAGCAATTTGATATGGCCATGTGAGTACGACTAGTTGGATAAAATGTATTTTATGTGAGACTAATTGTCTTTGCCATGTTATTTTTCAGTAGCATGGGAAAAAAATAAAGAATCCTAGGTATCCTCTGTTTAACTGGTTTATTTAATTTCATATCATTTACTTATCTAGGTCCAACATCAAGCCAGAGAGAGCCACAGCTAATCAGCACAACTTTGAAATGCACACATTTGATAAGAATACCAACTGTCGAGCCTGCAAGATGCTCTTGAGGTAATGACCCTGAAAACCCCAGCGCTGGTATCTCTAGTGCCATTAATAATGCACACCAAATACATCCTTATTCCAGACTCTCTAGTGACTGCTATGTCAGCATTTAGTAGCAACAGCATTTTTATGTGTTACTTATCCAGACAAACTTTATGAAGCAGAGACACTGTATGTCCAAACTATGCAACAGTAGAATTATTAATAAGTTATGATGCACAACAAAAGAAGTTCAAACTGAATGTTTTCACTGTCACCATCTTGGTGTTTTGAAACCACATGTGTCAGCAGATGAGCAGGAAACAGAGGACATTCTGTGGCTAATCACTTGTGATTGACAGTTTGTTAACCAACGAGCATCCTGGATAATCCTTCTCTCTGATTCCCTGACTTATAATTTACAGAATAGACTTAATGTTTTATTCAGTGTGTCATGAAAATAGCAACTGAGCCCAATAAAATGATCAGGGAAGTGTTTACTGAGAACACAAAACCAGGGAGCCGATGGTCGTTTTGGCAAAGAAGCACTGCTGTCAGGAGACCTTTTGCAACTACTCCCACATTGGCTTCACTTTTTCATAAAAGCACACAAAAGTTATTACAGTTAGGTAAGTATTTGGACAACAACACAATTTTTGTAATTTTGACTCTGTACACCACAAACAGAGGAGAAAAAAACCCTTGGAGTGGAGTATACACTATAGCAGTACAAATATAAAAATAAATAATTTAAGTAGCATTTGGTAGTGAACAAACAAACAGACTTAAATCACAGAGGGAATATGTTTTTGGCTCGCATAACCCGTCATTAGTGTGAAAGCATTCTTTGGAAAATATTCTAGTAAGTGTGACTGCGGCTGACGGATGTTATTTTTAAACATTTCCCGGCCCCGCACCACCCACAGTGTTCCTGAGTACACCTTCTCTCATGTGAGAATGCTGCTCGTCTGCAGTGGGGATAGCCCGTGTCACTGAATCACCACTTTCACCTCTATTACAGTCAGCCGGCTAAACCCCACTCTGTGTATTGACCCACAAATTGCATGGCTTTGCTGACCTAAATTCACAGAGCCGATGGCGGCAGGGACCAGCGTTCTCTCTTCCTGCTAGATGCTAATTACTACTGCAGTCCCAGCAGATCCCATCGTGATTTATGGCACTTACTATTCAACTTGGCAGCGTGCGATGCATGCAGTGTTACAGTACCCGTAACAAATAAACTTCAGGAGTACACGGTTTAAACTGAGCCAGTTGATTTGGTGATTTTTAAAGAATTACAGAACGGGAATGATGGAGGATGTGGATTCGCAGTTGGAACAATTATAGGAACAAGCAGCAGGTCCCCTTGTGTGTTGTTCTTACAGGAGGTTAATTTGTGTCTCAGCCACTTCCTGTTTGCATTACTAAAGTGCATGTTTCTGTGTGTGTGTGTGTGTGTGTGTGTGTGTGTGTGTGTGTGTGCCTGTCCTCAAGGGGCATCTTCTATCAGGGCTACTACTGCTCTCGCTGTGGAACAGGAGCTCACAAAGAGTGTCTAGAAGTGATCACCATTTGTAAAATAAGTAGGTATTTCCTCTTTAATAGAAGACGTTATTCAGATGACTTTGTGAGGGTCAACTAGTGAGCAAATGATAAAAATAGATAAATAAAAACTGTGTGACATATGTCACGGACATGCATGGCAATAATGATGACTGCTGTAATTTAATTCTGCCAATGACCCCTGTCCTGCTTGTAGGCCTCTTTATGCAAGTGTAAAAGGGAGGCAGGCTTTTTTATTGTGTCAGTGGATTTGGTATCAGAGAGGACAGCAGTATCTGACAACGACAAATTTACTCAACATGAATTCAGAAAATCATTGTGGCTTATTTTCTCAAATTTGAGCCAATTTAATAACTGCTGAGTAAGGTTCAGTATGAACCAATCAAGTTCTTTGATAGTTGAAGGTCATAATTAATCAAATAAATTCTTAAAATAAGTTAGTGTGTGTATAATAAGGACCACAGAGCAGGACTGTAACAATATAGTTTGATGCTTTCAGTTTTATCTGCTGTTTAACGCTCACAGGAAACCAGTCATACTACATTGCTGTTAGTCAGCTTAAAAAAATGGTCTGCATGAAGCTATGCTGTACATTTTGGCATGCTGATGGATCCACTTGGTGAAATATTTTCTTGTGAATCCTCTTTGACAATCTTCAATATTTCCTCTTTTCAGATCCTCTTGACTTGGTGAGTAGTTTCTTTTTCACTCAATATACAACAGCTTTCTCTAATTGTCACCATCTTTCTTTGTTAAATAATTACCACAAAATGATAAAAGGTGATGTTTTTTGCTTGCTTATTAACAGTATCAATAATCAGATATTTGTCTCTGTTCTGTAGGAGCCTGGAATATCACCTGGTAAGAGCCAACATTTGAATATGAAGCTGGATATTCTGTCAGCTGTCAACTTTGTTTTGGCTGTAGCTGCGCTTAAATAGCACAGCTCTCTACTGCCATCTAGTGAATAGCTCCATTGCAGCAACAATACTAACCCTATACTAATCCCTCTAAAAAAACATTTGAATATTGTGAAAAGGTTTTATTTTGTTTTCCTATAATTTGATTCAAAAAGGTAAACTTTAATGTATTCTGTATCATGACATGTTCACATCACAAGTGAACTATTTCAAGCTAGATTATAGTTTAATACAGATTTTTTTTTGTGGCTTTAAAAAAGAATCAGAATTCCAGCATCTGAAATTATTAAATTATTTGTGATCAATCAAAAAAAACTACGTATAATACAGAAATGAACAATTTCTGTTAAGTTAGCACTTGGTTGGGGCTTCTTTACCATGAATTATTACATCAGTCTGGCGTAGTCTGGTGGTGATCAGGTTGTGTCACTGCTTAGCTGTTAGGGAAGCCCAGATTCCTTTAATAGTAGGCTTCAGGTGTTTCTCATCTTCCTCAGTTTGTTGATTGAGGAAGATGAGATTCTCTTTGGGGTTTCAGGTCACATCAGTTGCCTGGGTAGTCAAACCCAGCATTATCATAGTCAGCAAACCAATAAATACTAGCTTTGGCGCTGTGGGAGTTCCTAGTTCCTGGTGAAAAAGGAAATATGCTCCATACTTTTTGTCAGGTGGAAACATGAAGCGCTCTAGTAGGTGGTTACATTGAATTTTTACGTGATAGTACAGAGTAGAGCAGCAACCATCAACACCAGCAGATGGCATGGCACCCTAAATAATCAAAGATTGAATTCTAGCATGAGGTTTCCACAAACACTTTTGATTGTATGCCTCTCCATCCTTCACCAAACTCTAGAACCTTGATTCTAAATGAAATCAAAAGAAAACCTGGACCACTGAGCAACAGTCCACTTCTTTTTCTCTTTAAACCAGGTACTTGTAAGATGCATCTGATGTTTTCCATTGTTTCAGGAGTGGCATGATTTTAGGAATTTAACAGTTGTAGCTTTGATCCTGAAGAGGTCTACGTGTGGTGGCTTTTGATGCTCTGACTCCAGCCTTGGTCCACTTGTTGTGAAGCTCTTCTTGAGTGGACTTGACAGTCTTGTCAAGGCTCTGGTCATCTCTCTTGGCTCTGCACTCTTCCCGGCCGGTTCATCTTGTCATTGATATGCTTTGATACAGCACTGAACAGCCAGCCTTTTTTGCAATGACCTCGTGTGGTGTTACGTCCTCGTGGAGGGAGTCGACTATCATTTGGACAACTGTCAGGCTAGGAGTCTTGCCTGTGACTGTGGTTGCATGTACCGAAGTAGAACGAGAGATACACAGTATTTATATAGTTTGAATAATGCAATCCCAAAATTAAATATGCCAATAAGTCAGTCAATAAGCATCAATACTCCAAATTTGAGAAAGTCTGCAGATATTTAACTTTACAGCTAATGAAAATATAATATGTAAAAGTTTACCTTTCTCTATTATATTACAAAAAAAGTAACCTTTTCACAATATAAATGCATTAGTAGAGTGTGCGGAAGTACAGTAGAGATACACTGACTGGCCACTTTATTAGGTACACCTGCAGAATCTGATCTTTTCTTTCACAACTCTTCTACAGCTTTTGTTTTCTCAATGTCAGTGGACTTTTTTATTAGTGAGAAGCTGTAAGCGGTAATGTACTGGACACTGACTGTTATTGCAGGTCCTAAGATGGTGGCAGTGAAGAACTACCATGGCACACCAGTGCCTCCGGGGAAGACACCTCTCTGTTTCCAAACAGGAGATTTTATCGAGCTTCTGAAGGGAGACCCGGATATCACATGGTGGGAGGTAGAGTAGTCAATCATTTTTAAATCAATCCATCCCCCACTTTGACACACGCAGCTTGTTACGCAGACAGCTGATGTTGGCACAGCACCTCACACAGTGGATTTGAAATGAGTCAGTGATTCTCATGTTAAATTCAAATTTTTTTTACCTGCGAGATAGAAAGTATAGAACATAAGTCAAAGTTCTGTCTCTGTTCAAATACCAGCACTTCCAGATTGAAATAGTTAGCATATAGGATCGCTATTATTAGATCTGGACAAAAACCTTGTTTTATTGGACAATTGCAATGACTTTGGTGGAGTCTTATAATCAGCAAAGCTAAAGTCTGAGCACACAACCTCCTGTAAAACTGTATATTAGTTTTTACACACACTGTTTTTTTGTATTGATTGAACAAACAAGATATATGTGTTAATTACTGAGCTTTAGAGTTGCCAGTAGCAAACGTTTTGTTGCCTTTCGAGCCATTTCTGTCATTTCTTTTCATGTTTTCTAACCAGGCTGCAGAAAGCACTATCAATCTTATCCCTCTGGTGGTGAGCAAGTACAGTAACCCCAAAATGCCTTTAATTCAAATTGCTGTGGAGTAGGCAAATCCCTAAGTGCTTTTTTTCCCCCGTGCTACAAAAAAAGATAATTTTTCTTGTAGTTGCAAATCATCATCATATTCCAGCGCACACCTTGTAAACAGAGTCCCCTTGTCACCTTGTCAGTTTAAATTAATAGCGCTTTGGCTTGTGCATCTCACTAAAATAGCACAGGATACTTTAAAGAGTGTTTGAATGATAAACTGAGCCACGCTCGCCTAAAATTGTTCTAAAATCTTAGAGGAAGTTAAAGACTTCTTTGCACCTTCACCAATGGAAATAAATCACTTTTAGCTGAACATTAGTAGAGGTGTACCTGCAGACCTGGAGGATCCTCTGCAGTGAATTAGGCTGGATGATAGGAACTGTGACACTGTTTGCTCCAGGAACTGTTGGCATTCCTGCTGAATCACCGACTCTAATATCAGGCTGACTTTTCCCGAAGTGACTCTGGGCAACTTTCTGATGACATTAATTGATCTTAGCTATAACAGTAGGCTATCCCTCTACAGCATGGCAGTTTAATCTCTCAGTGTGATGTCAGCGGGTGTGCCGAGTTTAAAATCGATTGCTGCAGGCATAAGATGGTGGAGTCATTTCATCCTCTGTCTGACTTTGATGGGGAAAGTTTGTACATACAACATCTAGCACTGAAAATATGATGCATAGTGTGTAATATTTATTTAGCTCCAAGTGAATACATCGTCTTTTAGAAATTTTTTACTTGCTTACTTTCAGTTTGGTTCCTTTTGACAAAACTAATCCAGTGCGGATAAACTGGCACCACTAGGAGGCACCAACGTAACACTGTTTCACATTATACACATTAAACTAAAGAATCTCTGCTTCAGATATTTGTTTACAAGGAGGAAATATAGTTCTCAGTTTTAGTTTTTCCTCTATACACCCTACAAATTTTTCAGTGTGCCTTAGGATTTCCAAATTTTCTGTATCTACACTAAACTGTATTACCCATTTTCCCTTTTTTCCACAGATGTTCTAAAGTATTTCTTTGCCTGAAGTAAGCACAGTTTTGTTTCACATCTAGAAATAAACTTACCCTGTGTTTGTCTTACAGGGAAAGCTGATACAGACACAAAAGAGCGGCTTTTTCCCCAGTTCCTATGTAAAGCCTTGTTTGGACCCAAAGGTAATGCACCCATACACCTGTAAAGTGGGTTGTGACTGATTACAGCGTTTATGATTTGAGAGTGGACGAGTTTATGCATGTGCATGTCAATTAGTCCTGTGCTGTGTTCTTTAATGAACGGTGTCTGTTATGTGCGACAGCCCTTCCAGACATGCCGGTCGTCCTCAAGGGATGCAGACTACTATGGATATCCTTGGTAAGACCTATAACTGTGCATTTAATGGGCCTGTGCACTATAAGATACCATTAGCCCAAGGTCAATATCCTGTAATTAGTGCAGATCTGTTAATGTTAAACTATACCGTTATCTCAAAGCAGTGGTTCAATTGAAAGCAAGCTGACCCTAACCAAAAGATTAATTACTACATGGGTGATTGAAGTTAAGTGTTTTTAAAGCTTTTAGAGTGTCATTTGATGAAACAACTTTAAATTTAGAGGTCACTGTTTTTTTGTTTTGTTTTGTTTTTTTTCTGTAGGTTTGCAGGAAACATGGAGCGGCAGCAGGCAGACAACCTTTTAAAATCCCACTGCAGTGGGACCTACCTTATCAGAGAGAGGACAGCTGAGGCGGAGAGGTTCGCCATCAGCATCAAGTGAGTATTTCAGATCTTACAGGAGAGGAAAATGTCAAGGGAAGGTTTTTATCCATATCTCATGGGGAATAAATATTCTCACAGGGAGCCCTAGTCAGCTTTTTCTGTGCATCTTTTAGCTCCAGCTAATTACTACTCAGTAATTGCTTTTTTTTTTTTAATCCTTTCTTTTTTTGTGCCTTTTCAATGAGAGGATGCATTCTCAAGAGGAAAAAAAATCCACGGGTTCTTTACTGGAGTTGTCATATAATGATGGGTTGGGAAAGTGAATGCACATTTATACATTTGTGTCTAACACAGGTGATGAGTGACTGTGGGGACCAGGCTCAATATAATTAAGTAAACAAATCTGTTAAGAAGTCTTAACTTTAAGAAAAAATACTTAATTTTCATCTTATTTAATCAGATATACTGAAAAAGAAATGTGTGGAGCAGCAGAACACATTAAGTTAAGGGCACAAGAGAATACAGGCTCAACAGTAATTTGCAAGATATGGATAAAGAAAATCGATAACAGTGGAAAAATAACATCTATTCTTGGTGATTTCTCTTTACAGATTCAACGATGAAGTAAAGCACATCAAAGTCATTGAAAAAGACAGCTGGATACACATCACCGAGGCAAAGAAGTTTGAAAGTCTGTTGGTAAGTCATATTAAACTGTTTAAAAAAAAGAAAAAAGGTCATATATTGAACTGCCAACACAGAAACACCCATAGGAGCTTGTTGTCAATGTGAAGCAGAAAAGTTCACCTTTTTGTATCCTGTTACTTAACAGGAGCTTGTGGAGTACTATCAGTCTCATTCGCTGAAAGAAAGCTTCAAGTTGTTAGATACCACACTGAGATACCCCTACAAGTCGAGAGAACGCTCGCTTACACGGGCCAACACACGCTCACCAGGTAAACCTTTTGAATTTTTCTCTGTTCCAATACTTTACTTTCCACTTCTGCAGCCATTCTGATACCTCATAGCAGCCAAACTCTGCAAACAACACAATCTGTTAGTACCAGAAAATCATATTAGATCCTTGAGCAATGAACAGCTAAGTACAGCCAGCTGATAAATGATAGTCAGTAAGCGTTTTGGCAGAGCAAGGTTTCATGTTTATCGGTTGTGAAAGAGAGCCTAATGTTTGTCCTTCCGTGTTAATGATAACTTAATCCAAGGAACTTAATATGTGGATTTATAGTATAGATTAAGTGACCACGATGCTTATCAGTGTGGTTCTGATGAAGCTAAGTTTTGAGAACATCTTCAGATAAAATATTCATCATTCTTTTAGAAGCAAGTTTCACTGCTTGGCAGGCATCTTTGTAACAGCACCTGGGAGTTTATTCAGGCTAACACTAAGCCCCTCTCTAAATGAATAAGGAGACAGCCGCAACGTTAATAAAAAGCTGTATAAATCACCAGAAAAATCTAATAAAAAAGGTGACTTTGCCTCATGATATTTAAGTTTTATAAAGTTTTATACAGCACCTTCAAGAGTTAAATTCCACCTCAATCAAGTGTGCCAACAGAATCAACATATCTGGTTGATCCTGCAAGGGCATTTGAACAAATACGAGGCTAATTTACATTATGGATGCAGTAAGCCAAGAAAAAAAACTTGTATAGATTTTGGAATCACTTCTGTGTGTTCTGTTTCAGCTATTATAAAGCAGACGGTTGGCCCTTTGGAGGGAGTAGTAGGTACAAGATTTATTCAGATATTTCTATTCAGGATTCTTTTTAGTGCCATGTCTCTCCCATATAAAATCACATGTGGTTGGCTTTGGACTTGACTCTTAAATACACTATGACTTGTGGTGGGTGCGCATATCATCCCTTTAACTTTTCTACCACTTGACTCATGTTACAGACCTCATTTCCATTAATGAGCTTTGGGTAATGCCCACTGGAAGTTGAGTGGAACCACCCAAAGCTCTAACGAGACATGCACAGACATCTTCAAATGCTAGTGTCAGTGTTTTTGCATGGAGACTGAAGGAGCATTGCATGTTAAATAATGTCTACCTGCTTCAATGCACGATTATGAAAATACCTTTTTCACTCTGTGTTACCAAAATACACTGGTCCAGTACAAATTCAATTTCATGACACCGTGGCTGTGGATACTGTAAGAACGGGGGTAAAATAAATGAGACACACTTCCTCCCACTCTCTTTGTCTTCCCCTGTCCTCTGTTTTTCCCAAGGCCAGTGACTCTCATGACTCATACAGACAAAAAAAAGGATGGAGGCCAGAGGGGCAGCTGGGCAGAGTAGAGGGCAGCAGTGTGAAATGATAAAGAGAGTGACAAAGAGAAAGTCAGCTAACTCCAGCCTGTGGAATGACTGAATTGGCTGCCCTTTGTGGCCATTACACTATATGAATACTGGCTGTGTCTTTGCGCTAGCTTCTGTCCTACACTGGCCTCACTTTGTTCGCTCTTCACAAAGACCCAACTGGCCACTATAGTGAGATCATTTCTCCTCCTGTTTTGGCTGAAGTTGTACACGGATGGAGACAACTGGAGTTTTTGCTAATAATGGTTTTCCTCTCAGTTTTATCCTTGACTGTTTCCAAGCACGTACTTTTACTTTTCAATCTGGAAAACTCTATTATGGTTACAAAGAGCCACGACTATGTCCAATTGAAAGAGGTTTGTTCAAAAGCTATATTTTCAGCGTGATAATCTACTGACAGTTTGGTAATGGGCTGAGTTCACACAAACATTTTCTGATAAGTCAAATCAACAACAATTGAAGCAGCTGGAAAATATGTATATTATATTATATAGCTGCCCTATTTATTTTATATAAAATAAATAGCACAACTACTGCGGTTTTATTTTTGTAGTGCCAAATCATGACAACAGCCCCCCTTAAGGCGCTTTGTAACGTAAAGGCCCTGTAACAATAGGACCCTACAATAACCACACGTGACACACAGTCCCCACGACATCCATATCGTATGTAATGACATATTAAGAACAAAAAGCTCAGGTTTCATGTGAATTTCAGTGGAGCTTCATAAGATGTCACCTTTTACTACTACTACTGTTTTCTTGATCCTTTCAACAAGTTGTGACAATTTTAGATCCCTCTGTCTATTATTCCACAAAAAAGGAATTCTGTTCCAAGTCCAGGAAAAGGATTTGTAAAAGGTGGTGTGGGATTTTACACGTCTGTACAGAGATAAGAGGAAGCCAGTCAGTTTTCTATAGATTTAGTGGCCACTTTGCTAGGTGGCCAGTGCTAACTCCTTTGCTACGTAGTTCCAGGTTGGCCCCTCCTTTTTGGTTCAAAGTTGCTCCAGATTGCTCAAATGCACATTCACAATGGGAATTTCCTGTCCCAGATTATCCCAAAGGGTGACTCTATTTGACTTGGATCTGGTGGCTGTGCAGGCCATTTGAGTGATCTCAATGTCAAAAAAGCTGTTTGAGATTATTTGAGCTTTGTCACAGTCTGTATTATTAGTTTTTTGTAGACCTTCAGGTAAATATCTATTTGAGAAAAATAAGTTTGAGAAAAAATAAAATCAAATAAAGTGTGACCTGGCCTGGAGAGCTGCAGAGATTTTATACACACAAGTGACACAAAGTGCAAGTGAGTAAGCACAAAATCAAGATCATGTGCAATTATACATCAAGAACAAAAAAGGTCCAATTTCAAATAAATTTCAGTGCAACTCCAAGAGATATCACAGTGAACAAGAGTACTAATTTTTCAATCCTTTAAAAGTGGTTATTCCAGAAAAAAGAGCAGCATAATCAACGCCTCTGTCTTTAAAATATTAGAAATTAGAGGTTGTAAAACTATGTCTTTATATTTAAAAAAGAAAAAACAACAACCAATTGGATAATAGTTTAACATAAAATGGTAGTAAAACATGAGGAACATCGGTATAGTGTCCAGCTTCTTTAGGTGTTTCTTGAGTGCATTCATAAAGAGCACCGTATTCATTGCCTGGAGGGAAAAACAAGATTATTCATTTAAAAGAATCTTAATGTAAGTTTTAGCTCTCTGTCTCCTTTTTAAATAAAAAATTTCAATGCATAATACTAAATACTAATATCTTGTGATAATTTCACTTTCAGCCCTTTTAGCAGCTTTTATCTTTTTCTTTATTTGAAAATAGCATGACCTTGGATTTTGCTCCATTTAAGTTGAGTTAAATGGGAACAACATGAAACGCAGACTGCAGCGATTTAAAGGTTTTCACTACGGTAAATAATAGATAACAGTGCCATCTGCATAAAAATGGAAAGCAGCATTTGATCAGTTATCACAAATGATGAAGTCTTGTTAATCCAACCTTCAGTTGGGCTGAATGAGTTCCCATGCTGCTTCTGTTTGAGACTTTGTAAATAAATTCACACTCTTAAAGCAGTCAAATTGTAACACCTACATGGTTAAGATTAAATATAATGAGAACCGAACGCACAGGCACACAAAGCTTCAATGCAAAATCTTTTTATCTTTCTGCTTCTTTGGCTTCGCCTCTGCATGTGTTCACCTCAAACATTTTCCAGCTTTACTTCCTCCCTTGTCTCGCTCTCTCTCTCTCCTCCTCTCAGCAGCCACCTGTGCATCCTACAACTTCTCCTTCCTCAGTCCGCAGGGCCTCAACTTCTCCTCCTCTCAGAGCTCAGCCCCTTTTTGGTCAGGTACTATCTACTTATCCTCTCCTTTCCCCCGCTGCCTCTGTTGTGTTCTCGCGCCGCATCTCTTGTAATTACATAATAAGCCTATGTACCTCGACCTCATTACTTCTTCTCTGTGGCACTCTTTTCATTAACAAGAACACTGCAGTTCTTCTCAGGATGACATTTCCTCATTAAATCAAGAAAAGAAAACCAATTTCCTCTCCAGTGATGAAACAAGTTGTCCTTTCCCATCGTGCTCATTTGTCATTTTGTGGCAACAGCGTGTCACGCTGAAAACTGACCTGACCATCTCGCCTCTGTACATTCTTCACAACTAATTATTACCATTATGTTCAGTGTGACCTCGTCTTACAACCGTCACCCTCATACATAAACATGAATATTCATCAATACCAGTAAATAATAACTATTGTTACGAATTCAGTGGTGTGCCATTAAGTTAATTAACTATGGCTCAACTCCTATTGTTATCAATTTTCAGTGTTTACACCTCGAGTGGTCAGCACAGCAGTGGCCAGGTATAACTTTGCAGCGCGAGACATGAGAGAGCTGTCACTGCGAGAAGGCGACATTGTCAAAATCTACAGCAAGATCGGTGGAGACCAGGGCTGGTGGAAAGGAGAAGCCAATGGACGAGTAAGTAACTATGAATAAAGTGTTTATTTGTGGATGGGAAATTGATCAGACCCAAGGCATAAAAGCCACCACTGGATTAAATACTTTAATGTTGTAATATTTTGATTTTGATCAAAAATGTATCCAGTTAGCTTTATTAAGTTAGAGATCTGCAAAAGAGAAATTCGGGTAAGCATGTCCCCAAAAGTGCATTGATACATTTGACAATTTAACCAGTGATATCGGGGAAAAAGGAAAAAACAAAACAAAAAGATGTGGTTGAAAGACAAAAACTAGCTGCTGGGAAATGTGCCAGTTTAATAGGATGGCAGTAAAAGGGAATGTGATGTCAGAATTTTATTTTAGGAATGTTCCCAATTAGGCTGTAAATTTAGAGTTGTGCTGTGGAGCCAGAGGATCTGCACAACTTGAGCAGTTGTAAAGCTAAACCTTACCACACTCTGCTGTACAGCCTGGTGTAAAAATGCCATAGAGTCTAGTTTTGATTTTTATCGGTGTTTTCCCCACCTTACTTTTATTCCCTCGGGTGGATTGATGGAAATAAGCTTTTAACTTTCTCCTATGAAACCATCTGCCTGCACACGCAGTTTCTTTGGATTGGTCTCTCTGTAACGTATGACCTTGATGGAACAGAAGTGGTAAAAAAAGCTGAAACGTACCGACTTAAAAAAAAAAAAAAGTATAATTATAAGGTTTTTTTGCTGGTATAACTCAGCAAAAAAAAAAGTATTTGCTAATGCAGTGTGTACAGCAAATACATTGAAATTTGTGTATCATATACTATGATAACCAGGTCAACTACTTTAGCTGGTTGCAAATCTATTCTGACAAAGCCTCTAAGTTTTCATGAAGTGAGCTGAAGTTTCTTGATTACTGCTGTGTATGAGAAAGACATCAAGCTCACAAAATTAGATGCTATTTATTTCTACATGAAGAAATACCCACCGTAATTGGATGATTTGCTGAATGTAGTGGCTATTAGTGATGACATCAGAGCTGCTGTTTAATGGCTTTTTACTTCTTTTTTCCATTCTTGATATTTATAAGAATAAGATTTGACCTAGGTGAATAACCTAGTGCAACTGATGAATATTGCCACAAGATGCTATTCGTTGTCCTTCCTTTGCTGTGTTAAACCCAAGACTGAAAAGCTTGACTTCCCAGTTCTGTGTAGACATGACTTTGTGTAGCTTCTTATAAGGTGAAGAACGCAGTGTTGCGGAAGTCTCCATTCTGTGTCCAGCAAAGATAAGAAGCTCTCCCAGAGCCTATGCTAAGTAGATTATCATTTGGTTGGTGGTTTCTCCACAAAGACCCCTTACATATTATGGGTTCTGTACTTTGATCATTTATTAGCACTTGTTCATTTTACAGCTGAAAGGTTTCCATTAGCTTTTTTGTTTTAATGTACTTTCCTGGCTAGCTGGTTTTGTCTGGTTTCAAACTAAAATACTGCAAAATATGAATTGTTTTATTCCACGTGTGCACATGGCCCCTGCAAATATATTTTCATTCCCCTACTGTTGAATTAAAAATGACCATTTTGAAATCTTTACATATCACGCCAACCCTAACATTCATGTGGAGCACCACAGGCATCACAGCAAATACCATTAATTCAGCCAATATACATGGTGCTGATCTGTGTTTATGGACAGTGCACATGCTACTAATTGAATCACGACTTAACTTGAGCACATAAAATATTATTGCTTCTCTTTTTAAATTAAGACATCTGCTACTTTCAACTACCTCATTTCAGCATTTTAACACCCAGTCTAATTCAGGAAAATTGAGTCAGGATGAGATTTTCTTTGGACAAAACATACCCAGATACAGACCTCAACAGATATTAATGGATGTCTTCGTGTTGCTGTAAATACAACCTTTGTGTTTCTATTATCTCTGTTAGTTCAGTACATGCTTTATAATTCTAACAAGTAGGAGAAGTCGTAGCCTAGCAACAGCTGAAGTAGCATTTGAAGTAGCCTTCAAGTATTTTTTCAGAACAGAGGCAAGGCTGCTGCTGAGCTGTGCAGTTATCGGAAAATAACGCACATCTTCTGCCAAAATAATATAGAGGAAAGAGCTCCGAGAGCTCTCGGCCTAATGTAGTCATGGTGCACATCCAACGGATTCACGGCATGTAAACAAAACAAAAAAAAGCATATAAATGAACCCAATTAACATCTTTTGTTTACATTGGTTGATGTAAAATACTGTGTGTGTCTGATAATTACTGTTTCATGTTACAGATTGGATGGTTTCCTTCAACTTATGTGGATGAAGAAGGAGTGCAGTAAGGCTCAGATGTTGCTGGTCTGGCTCCCTTTAAATCAGGAACCATCTTCTATCTACTGTTCTCAGAGAAAATTACTCAGTCTCTCCAGGAAAATAACACAAGGAAAAAAACACAAAAAAACCAACAAAGAACTTTTTTTGTTGTTGTTTTGCTGGATACTCATTTTTCAGTGAGCGTTTCTACTCTGTTTATCTTCAATTATGCATCAGCTTTTGTCTTTGCTGGATGTCCTGTTTAATTTCTGTACAGGGAAAAAAAGGAAAAAATGGCTTGCTGTCTGTCAGCCTCTGTGTGCTCTGCAGAGACTTTACTGAGGACTGAGGACACAGCAGAAACTGACTGCTGATAGCTTTACTTTGGAAAAAAAAAAAGGCTCCCCTTTTTTTGCAGGTCTACGCGAGGTGAAATAATTGTACAGTATAGATAATTTATTGAATAGAGATTATCATCATTACTAATGATTATTGTGGGGAGTTGATTTTAAGCAAAGAATCTGAAAAACTAAAATAAGAAAAAAAAAGATGCTGTGTTTTTTATGTTGAAAGATTTTGCCTTAGTTGTCATGGTGATGCCTTGTGGGCTGACACCAGTGGAGGGAATCGACTTTGTTGACTGATTTTACTTCTCCATGTATGCATGTGCTCATATGTGGCCCACATAAACACGCACACGCACGCACACACAGACCAATGTACAGTATGGTGCCTTTGAAGAATGGGTGTTGCTTACTGAACCTCAACTTCAGCCACTCAAGAACATTGCCATGCTCAAAAATACTTCACTAAAAGAGGAGCTTGAGCCCCCGAAAACAAGATGGTGAGGCATTTATGTCCTAAATGGCCACTGGATGAACTCACTGGATGTGTTCTTCTTTTTTTTATAGCCAACACAATGCCATACACAGTCTACAAGTCAGTCGTCAGTCAGATGGATACGAAAGGGAAAACTTTCAACTCAACAGTCACGTCACACAGTCTCAGTGTTTTTCATGTGATTTTTCTTGCACAGAATCATGCTTTTTTTTTAACTGGACCAACAATTTTTTTTAATTATTATTATTATTTAAAGCCAAATTTAGCTGTATTTCAGTGTCTGCACAGGATTTAATTGATTTATGATTTTTCTACCTTGCCTTACTGTTTTTTAAAGAGTTGATCAGGTGATGGGATTGTATCCCCCTTAATTTAAATGTTCCTGTGTGAAAATTATTTTCGTGTTGTGCAGACTGATAAACAGTGTTTTAATCTGAAGAAAAACTGTGTGTGCTATAGACGTTAAACCACAGAAGATGTACTTAATTGCTTTGTGATTTTCTAGGGTTGCGGTGCTTAGTGTTTCCATTTATTTCCACTCATTTCTTCATGCCATACACACTTAATAGATTTATAGCTATTTACACCACAGTGTGCTGGCATCAGTTTTTCTATTGACAGCACAAATGTACCAGGCAGCTTTCTGAATCTAGTATTGTACAGGTATTAATATTTTTTGAAATATTTGACCTTGGCAATTCTTTCTTTTAAAGGGTTCAGTTGTTATGGAACACGATCTACAGTTTAATGAATGGCTTTCATTTCAGTCTTCTCATTTTCCAAAAAATTACCATGTTGATATAGACGGATATTCAAAGGCAGTTGACTCTGTCCCTAAACATCACGGACTCCTTCAGGGTCATGTACTTGTGCACCCGTGGGCCACTTAAAGTGCTGCTGCTTTTATTAATTTTATTCTCACAATGTCTGCTTCTGTAGTTTTACCATGGATCTCAAATTGTGCAGAAAGTAGGGATGCGACTGTATCCAACTAACCCAACTTCCAAGCCATCACTGGTGGTAAGAGTTAGGTCTCTGTCGCTGGGCAGATTTCAGTTAGGAGTTAGCAGTTTTTAAACCCAGAGGCAGCACATCACACTGTAAAATCTAATTAGTTCCCAGAACTCAAAAAAATTATGGAAACTCGTTGCCTCAAAAAAATTGAGTAAAGCTTAGCTAAAAATGACTAAGTTAGGACAACGTATTTATTTTGAGTATTCTGTACAAGCTCATTTGTTCCCAGAACTCAAAAAAATTGGATCAAGTTTACGTAAGATGACCAAGTTAGGGCAACTTACTCATTTTGAGTACACCCTACTCAAAATGTACACAGCCGTGTTAGTTCCCAGAACTCAAAAAAATTATGGAAACTCGTTGCCTCAAAAAAACTAAGTAAAGCTTACTTAGGATGACTGTTAGGACAACTTATACATTGCAAGTCTGCAGTATTAAGAATAACTTGATATTTCTGACTTTCTGACAATACTAATTTTTTACCTACTGACAAACATTTCAAGTTCAACTAAATGAAAAAACAATTTGTGGTACCATGAATATCATTAAAAATAATTAACAACACTTTTGTAATGATGTTAAAATGAGCACAACTTTTATTTTCAAACACAACAAAGTACAACAGCCAACATACTGGACACTGTTCTGCTGAATAAAAATGATATTGCCATCACTGTTATAATCTTACAACGAAACAAAGTCTTAGATGTAATTATTCTGAAAATAAGTTTAGGCCTACCACAAGTTTGTTTTGTACTTACATTATTTATATAATCAACATAAAATATTTATTGTTCTGTCACAAGTGCAGTCTCTAATTTAAACAACACATTCGTTTTTCATTCCAACACAGGAGCTGGAATGTTGTAATATTTTAAGGATGGCTTGTTTCCAGTCCAGGCATTACTGCCTGAATGACTGTCATGGATCGAGGTGATCCAAATGTAAGTGCAGAAGAAAGTCTTTAACTTCCCTTAAGTACAGTGGCAGTGGATGTGGGTTGGAGATGCAATGAGCTTGAACCTGCAGGCGACCATCTTCACTGACCACACCATCTGTGACGGGGGACTCATCTCTCCTGGTGTCCTGCAAGCAAACAATCATATTTTTTGGAACATGAACTTAATTGCTTTCTTAAAACATTTTTTCTGCATTTGGTATAAAACAGACTCCAATTTAGACAATCTCAGGCTCCCTCCCCGCCGGAGAGGTGACATTCAATGTCCCAAATTGTCAGTCTGGATAGCCGTGACCACCACGCAACACACAATATTGTCATGAAAGAATAATTTTAAAAAGGGCTATGCAAACATGGGCAATAACTTTCATTCTAATGATGTGCAAAATGATTTTGGGCACAAAACAAATTTTGCTGTTAGAAAACTTGCAGACTTCACTATATACAGTGTAGACTCTCTAAACTAAGTTTGGGGGATGTGATCTTTCAAGAAATGCAGACCAAACTGTTGTTGTTTGTTTACTTACACAGCATGTCTTGTAGAATTAACTGGAGTCACAGCAACAGCACAGTGCGGTCATATCTCAAGTCTAATAACAGAAGACAGGAAAAGATCAGTAAAGAAACAACTTCCCCAAACCAAAGCACAAATAAAACAATAAGTAAGACAGGCTGATCTAAAGTATGATTAAAGTTCAGCCTGATTAATATAAATGTCACTGACAGTTGCTAATATATTGGAAAACCAAAATACTTACCACTGAGTTGATGTCTTTCTGTCCAACAGCAGGAGTGCTGGTCCCGAGCCTCAAAGACAGTAAGAAGCAAGCAGAGGGAGAAAAAACAGAACATATTTCAGAAACTGATTTGATCCTTAATGGCTGTGCAATCATTGTAACATAGAGTTCGCTTATGTTGTTAAATAAAGGCTAGATTTGACATTAATAGATGCCACAGATGTTCTAAAGCTGCCACAAAGCATGAAAAAATAGACGTCTCCGAAAACGTCGGAGCATTTTTGCAAATATGTGATGTCTTGATAAATCGAGCAGATATTTGAAATTCACACAGCTACATTCTTGCCTGAAAATATCTTAAAAGTTTATTTTGTGACCCAGAAAAAGTAATACGTTTTTCAGCAGTGCTCCTCCGCCATTGCCGCGCTTACAAGTGCGCACAGGCTCCGACAACCGTGGCCGACAAATGCGATCCTCTTTTTCACCAGACTACCCTTTCTGGGTCACAAAATAACATTTTAAGATATTTTCAGGCGAGAATGTAGCTGTGTAATGCTCAAATATCTACTTAATTTATCAAAATATCACATATTTGCAAAAGTGCTTCCACGTTTTCGGAGAGCTCCGTTATCCACCCCCCACACCCACACCCACCCCACCCCTAACGGCTGCACCTCCCAAAGAATTTTGTCTGGGCTCTTATCTCACTTATTTATTTCAAACAATCAACAAAAAAATTCACCGACGTAGTTTTATGTAAGGTTTTTAAGGCTGTGGTGTTAATTTTTAAGTAACATGAGCACAGCGGCAGCAGCAACGCTAGGCTAACACTAACTAGCTAGCAAGATTATAAACCTGGTGCTAAACTAAGAGAAGCCACAAAATCAGTTTGAATAAGAGTAAACATTTACTCACCAAGTCAGTAAAGATCCACAGCAATGACAACAATAATATCTCCAGGTTTGCTCAATATATTCCATAACAAATGCTGGCGCCATGAACATGCGGACTGATCCGGGAGGGAGGAGAACGGCAGTCACGTGGCATTTTCAAAACACATCTTTCATCCTTCCGCCCTGAGAAGCAAAACTTCCAGCTTACTTAGTTTTTCTAAGTTAGGACAGCTCAAATTAATCGAGTTTATCAGCATTTTTGCATAAAAAGTACTGGTAACTTATTTAAATTGAGTTCTAATAACAAATTGATAAAAATTGAGTTCAGCCTATTTAATATTTTTAATTAAACACAATATTACATTTTACAGTGCAGTTCAGGCATATGCGTTCCTGACATCATGGGGCTGCGCACTCTTAAGCTGAATGGTTGCCATTTTGACACAATGTGGGAGACCTAGTGTGAGTTAGAGTGGAAGGGGATAGAACAGGACCCACACAGGGTGATCTAAAAATAGCAGCAGCAGTGAATGAGGTCATGCTTGGTATTGTATTGATTCAGCACACACAACCAATAAAAAAGGCTTTGCTAAAATTTGAATGTATGTAGATGTTTATAATGAAGACCGCTTTCTTGCTGCAAATAGGTCAAAAACACAAGTCAGTCATTACAGCTTGAACCAACTTGACAAAAACCTTTGGAAGTAAAGTGCAAACACTGAGCACATCAGCTCTGGCTGGTTCACAAAGGCTTATGGAGCAGAGGATGCCAAAATGTTTAGATTTTAAACATGTAACTGTCTAAGATGTGAATTGTTCCAAAGGCCAAATGCCCTGGAAAACACAAAGTCCTACCACTGTGTAACGGGGACACACAGGAAGCCTCCTTTTTGTCTGGAATAAGGGGTTTGGGGGACATCAGCTGTAGTCACTTTTTTCTTTTGTTTTGTTTTGGTTTTGTTTTTTTGTAGTGGACAAGAACCCATTGCATGTGGCTATTAATATTTCAACTCCTGTCAGTTCATCCTCAGAAAAAAATAAGTACTTACTCGTGTACATTTTTTGGATGGTTGAGTATTTCCAAATGAGGTCTATCATGAATAAATATTTCTTTTGGTTTAAATTTGAGACTGGATTCTTTTCATTTTTTTTATTGCAAAATTGTGTCACAAAACACCTAAACGTCAATCTCCAAATTCCACAGTAGAGTGAATTTCTGAATTTCTTGAATTAATGCTCTTTTATAGCTACATATTTTGATGATCTGCTTTATAGACATCCACCTAAATGTTGAATGATACAATCTAATATATCCAAGCCAATCAAATACCAGAACTTCCTTTTACTAAGATTATCTTAAAGCAATCACATTGAACAATGTTATCATAGAATCCTCACAGTGCATAGCTTTGAATTTAGTTAATTAAAGTCTCGGCAGGACTGCCACTACTGCATATTTTCAGTTTCAAGTTTTCAAACTGTCCTGAAACTTCTCTTTAATTCAGCTCGCTCTGAGTGTCACACTGCATATCCATATTTGCTGTTATACTCTGCTGGTGTGTGTTTGACCGGCCTGTGTCCGTGGCTGGTGCTGGAAGGAGTGTGGCTGAGTCCCTCATTCAACGACATCACCTCAGTGCCATCAACCTGGCAGTAAGTGACCTGTGGGAGCTGACTGGCGCTCTGGCTTGTGTGACGGCTGATGGGGCGGCTGTCAGGAGGTGGCGCGTCTACCCTGTTTGACATAAAAGTGGAATAGAGGGAGTTAAAGGAGAATTTCTACAGACAGTAAATGCAGAAGCTGGGCAAAAACGGGTGATGATTTGAACTGAAATACTAAAATATATTAGAAGTTACAGTTTAACATGTTTGGTTTGTTACTGTAATTAGTCCAAAACTGACAACTAGCAGTTCTTACTCCTTAGGTAAAACAGCCCCATGCCAAACAGAAGAGAGCTATAAGAGTCCTCTAACTGGCAACAAATAAGCAATCTGGCTTTTACAAAAAATACTTTTTGTAAAATATTTTCTGGCTGTATAGGGGAGGTTCTCTCTGGGTACTCTGACTTCAGAGACATACAGATAGTGGGGTTAGATTAATTGGTGACTCTAAATTGGCCAGTGGTGTGAATGTTGTCTGTCTGTCTGCCTTTCCCCTGCTTCTTACCCAGTGGCAGCTGAGATAGGCTCCAGCCCCCCTGCAACACTGAATTAGAGAAGTGGAAGAGAATGAATGGATGCATGGATTGTAGATCCACTTTAACTGTTAAGCTTTCATAGTATGAATGTCTAGCTTTATTTCCAGGATAAGCTTATTATTTGGGTGAATATGCCCCCATCCAACCAAATTCTCACTAACTTTACGTTCAAAGGAGAAAGCCACTGCATCAAATGGACTTTCAGACATTATTTCCTTCAGAAAGGACCACCTGTGAACAATAATAAAGTCCAAACCAATACTCCACTAGAATCATTAAATACTGGCTTTTTTGCTGGCCCAAAACAAATCAACACAAGTTGTTGGTCTGGCTGTACTTTCAAAACAGATGGATAGAACAGCAAGTGTAGACTTTGGAGCAGTTTGCATATCATAGCTCAAAAACCAACATGGAACGAAAAACTATAGGATGTCTATGTTGGAATGTTCTACAGCTTTTGTATATAACCTTGAAGGCTTTTAACATATCAGAATTGTCATATTCCAATATGTTTAGTATGTCAGTAGTTTTACAAGAGCAAGCACATCGAGCCATAAATTAACCAGCTCCAGTGTAGCAGCAGCTACAAAGAACACCACACTGCACATGAAGGCTCCTCTCTTATCAGAACAGAACAATAATATTGCCATTGGATTTAGCAAATGCAGTGCTCTGGAAAAGAGTGCTGTTAGCATTATTACTGAACAGTTTTTGTGCTGGGATCCTAAATTGATTTATTTCTATTTGGAAACACTGACAAGCTCAGTGTGTTGTTTCAGTTTGAAATACCAGCGTTAAAATATATAAGAGGCAATGCTGCAAATACTAGCTATTTAATCTCCTCAACATTTGTTTAGGCTAATAAGGTTAGTGGCTAAAGTAGTAATGTAACCTACATTACTGTCAGTGGTTTGGGTTATGCTTATTGTGAAGGATATGAACAGTTATATCTCTGCATTCATCAAAAATAAAAGGAATGAAATCATTTAGGAAGAAAACAATGGGATAAAAATTGAAAGTGTTTTAGTACAGCCCACTTTAAACACATTGTGGTATTTATGAAAAATAGCAGTCTTATTTTTTAGTTGCCTTCTATATACTTGTTATACACACACACACGCGCACACACAGTGGACATACACTATTTACCGAGCAAAATAATGTTTCCCTGTAGGTAAAAGCAGAGACCTTTGTTGTTTTTGCCTATTTGGAGGCTCTTCCCAGGGGTGCCTACTTTCACAGCAGACCTTGCTTTAAATTTCTCCTCTTCTACTAAAGCATAACATTCACTCTGGTGGTGGTTTCAACCAGGAAACACTGACAACAGCATACAGAAGCATACAATCTCTCCTCGTCAACACTGCCAGCTTTCAAGCTTAGCTACTTTGCATTCTGCATTTATGTAACTTTGAAATACCAGCTGGAATCTGCTTTTCTGTCAAAGAAAACATCCTCACACCTATCGAATTTGGCATTTTCTTCTCTCCTGTGCCAGCCAAGGACGCATATTTTTGTCGGTAAAGGGCATAAACTTACGCTGGTTTAGCAGAAATGGAAAAATTGGACAAGTTTGGCTCTTGGGTGTGTTGGGTGTAGCATCCTATGAGGGAAAAAACTGCCCTGAACTGAATGTGTACTAGTTTAATTAAACTCTAATTAGTATCTTATTTCCAAGGTATTCCCACACCTACTTTATTCTGCTAGTGAAACCATTTCGCTCATAATTTATATAAAGGCTGATTTGAAAACTGTAAACCTGCATACAGAATTAGCTGCAAGTTATTAATGGATTCATACCGATTGTTTTCTTCTGTGCTTCTATTCATTTTCATTCTTCCTGCATAATAATGTATAATTATAATATTTTTTGATGTTTTAAAAAAATCATTATACAAAGGGTTTGTTTCTTTTTAAAATGACTTCTTTATATCTGCTGTAATTAATGTAACACTGCTTTACACACTGAAGCCTGGATTATTTGATCTAGGATTATTTATGTTAAGCCTGGATCAAACAAATCAACTTGGACAGGCTTCAGCCCCCTGCAGGCCGATAGATAGTCTACCTGACAAAAATATCCGTCAATCTGACTCCAAATGCATGACTGTTTTGCTTGATATTTGCTTGATGTCTAAATAAGCAACTGTTGCTTTCAAGTTTAAGTCACACTGTTCAATCTACCAATTTCATCCTCAGTTATAGGATCACTGTAGTCAGAAGTATCTGTCCAGCAGCAGTGCTCCCAGTGCTTTGATTCAGTGTGAAATGCTATATCTCCCATGTTTTGGCCATGATGGAGAGCTGAGTCACTATTTTAATTGATATGATTCTCCCTGTGACTAATCTGAACTTTTCAAGCTGCTTTCTTTACTTTTTATCCAGAAAACTCAAGTACCCAGTGGATTTGACATTAACTATAGTTGTCATCACTCAAGTTATTAGAGCTTTGCCATTTCCCATCTATTAGCATTTCTCTCTGATGAGTTGTTCATGTGAAAAGTGTTGAACCTCTGTATGTCACAGATATGGAGAACCGTGTATAAGTATTGTGGCTTGAAGTGCTTCTCTGTCTCCTGTGCACAACACTGTCCTCCCACACTGACACTGCACTCGTTTCAATGTCTACTTTGAAAGCATGTGGGTTGTTTTCAACTGCATGTGAACCACAACTCCAACATTTCTTTCTTTCTTTTTTTCTTTTTTTTGTCTTTTTGGTGAGACAATGTTTATTTGCAACAGGAGAAATCCTTTCAGAGATGTCAGAACATGAGGTCATCTGCAGAACATTTCTCCCCTGCCCCTGGAACAGTGAAAACTGTGTAACTAGTTAAAAAGGGCATGTGGGACACCAAGCGCAGTGCTGCTCTAGGGGCAAACTCCACTAAAAATAATAACCCAGAAATGAACAAACTGGATTTTCTCACATGTGGATTTTTAAACCGTGAAAATATTTTCACAAAAAAAAGGCTAAAAAACAGGAGGATTCGCAATTTGCAGAGGTCTACTGTAGATTAAAAAAATGTAATTAATGGGAAAATTAGAGGTAGTGACAACAAACAAAATTTAGATTTAAACTTTCAAAACTTGCCCCCATTTCCAAGTAAGTGTACTGTTGAAAACTGTATGGTCTGGCCTACCAGAAGTGACAGTCCAAACATCAAAGCTTTTTTGAACATTGCTGCCAAAGTACAAAAAACCCCCAAGAAAATGTAGCAGGAATTACATAGGTAATAATGTGAAAAAATACATACATCCTGTGCATGTTTGATGTATTTGAAATGTAAATGCGTTAGAAGTGAGTTACCTGTCTTATTTAAACCTCTGACATCAAGGGCATGGTGTTCTCTCTGCTGCTGAGGTATATGGTGTCATCGTGCCAAGATCTGAAGAGCTCTCTAAGGCCTTAAGTAAAGACATTGTTGATGCCTGTGAGTCTTTCATGGGATTTAAAAATAGCTCCAAAGTATTTTAAACAGCAGACATGTTTGACGCAGACCAAAGGCAGCTTTTCTGGAAAGGGACCTTGTACGAACTGTGAAGCATGTTGCTGTTATGATTTGGAGTTGCTCTGTTGCCTCAGGGACCAGACAGCTTGCAGTCATTGATTTAGCCATGAATTCTGCATCATCAAAGACTGCTTAAAGATGATGTGAGGCCATCTGTCCAAAAGCTGGACCTTAGGATAGTGATCCAAAACAGGCTAACAAGTCCATCAAGGAAGGTCTTAGAAACAAGGAATGGAGGGTTATGGAATGGCCAGGTTTAAGTCCAGATTTGAATCCCACTAAAATGTTGTAGACAGGGAAATTAGCGTATCCTTCAACATATTGGACAATATGGTGAGGAAAATCTTAGCAAGCATTTTCCAGACAGCAGAAAAAATATAATTATAAAATAAAAACTATACTTGGGGCAGCGCTGTTGCCTCACAGCAATAAGGTTCTGGGTTTGAATCCACCATCTTGCTGAGGCCTTTCTGTGTGGAGTTCACATTTTTTCCCTGTATCTGCACTGGCTCTCTCTGAGTACTCGGGCTTCTTCCCACAATCTAAATACATGCAGTTAATAGGGTTAGATGATTCTAAACAGGAGCATGAATGACACTGAATGGATAAGCAAAAAATGGATGGATGTATTGAACTCCATTCTCTGCATATTTATTTCAATATTTGTGGGACACATTTTATTTCACTTTAAATAATTCAGTTTTCTTTAAAAGTGCTTTTAGATGGTTTACATGCCAGTGTTTAATACTGCCTTACATTATGCACTTTGAACATCTTCTGCTTTTGAAATCTGCAGAGAGTTACAGAGGATGGCAAAGTTTTACAAAATCTTTTCAAGCCAGTGAAATGATGTATTTGGAGGTAGGATTGACTGACGCTAATAGCGGGGGAAGTTAGCCTTCGGGGCTTTCTACCCGAAAGCCTTTAGGCTATCAGGTAAGATAAAAGCAAAAAAGTAAACAAATCCAGCAGGTTGTGCAAAAATGGGCCAAACGCACGACTGTCACCCATGAAAACAGTTCTAAGTCCAGTTGTGGTTTGATTTACCCCCCCCCCCCCCACACACACACACACACACACCCATTAGAAAGGTCAGCTGGCTATCTAAATATAATTTTTACATAAATTTCCAACAAGTGATTTCTTTTTTTTCCTTTCCTGATTGCATGAACATATTTGGATTCGTTGAGGTGAAATTGTGAATGAGTGGTTCAGAAAGCATTATTTTCATACATGGATTTTACCACCATAGAGTCTGGATCTTACCCCCACTGGAGACCTCTGGGATTTGCTGAAGACAATTTTTGTGTTTTGACTGTCCAAACCTTAATGCAATTCTGTGGAGTGTACATTACCTACAAAATATAACCTCTAACAGTGGTGATATCTAAAATAACACATATGTTTACATAAACCTTGATCAGACTTTGGGCTAAAATACATCCTTTTGTGTTAGAAAGAATTCACATCTACTAAAATTCCCCTTAAAACCAGCATTCGCAAAGCTGTTTGAAATACCAGCGTTAAAATACCAGCACTTTCAAAGCTGGCCACCTGTCTCAAATATAAGAACAGAAAAGAAGAAGCTGTCACACCACATCTAATGGACTGTGCCTGATTTTTCTCTCACTCAGTAAAATATCTGTGTGCTTACAGACAAATTGTGTTTGGCTTACTGGGGATTTAAACATTATATACACCAGTACTCACTGCTATAACATTTTTTTCTTTCAATAGCTATCTATTTATGATCTGCCACCCAAAAAAAAGGCAATCAATGGAATTAAATATTTGTTTCTAGTCTTTACCCTAAGCTATAATTAGGGTGCAGAAGTTGATGATCTTATGTACTGATCCTCCATAAAGCAAAGAATATTATTTTAAAAGCTTTTGCTTGAAAAATGCAACCATGTTCCACATGTTTCTGTTTTTTTTAGTAGTAAAAGAATACTTTTAAATCACATTACCTTGTACCTTGGCAGGCTTTCTCTATATCAAATAGGAAGTCTGACATTCCTTCCAAAAGTAAAGCTCTCTAAATTATAATTACAAAAGGCTGCAGAAAAAAATTGAATATGTAGTCACCTAAGCTACTAAACCACAAATACAAAATTGCAAAAGATTGAGCATTAAAGTTTGTTATTTAAAATATATATATATATTTTTTAATGGTGTAGCATGGAGGATATTTCAAAGACAGATCTGAGAAACTGCTCCAGACACTTGTGGTATCCACTGCCGTTCTGTATGTTTTAAAAGTTATAGGGTCAGCATGTGTACTATATTTGCATTACCCTCCCCGAATAAAATTAACACCTTGATTTAAGGTGTTAAAAAAAATCTGCATTGTAGTGATGAATGTGGAGAACAGGAATTGAATCATAACATTTTGCATTATACGATAACCCGACTGCAAGGCTTAGGATTAATGGTCACCTAACTCAACCTCTAACATTGGAGAGGGGAGTGAGACGAGGCTGTGCCTGGTCTCCTCTTCTCTTTGCTATATTTCTGGAGCCACTAGCCCAATATATAAGGCAAAACAGAAAAATCGCAGGTGTTACAATAAATGAAGTGGAACATAAAGTAGCATGCTATGCCGATGATGTACTCTTATTCCTAAAAACACCTGAGGAGTCTCTGCCGGAGGTAATGAACTGTCTTAAAAACACTGGCCCAATAACAGGATATAAACTGAATCTAAGTAAAACTGAAGCCCTTCCCTACAATTATAGTCCATCTGAAAAGCTCAAACAAGCACATCCACTGAAATGGAACACAGACTCAATTAAATACCTGGGGGTAACACTTAATAAAGATACAAAAAGACTATTTGACAAAAATTACAACCATTTATATCAAAGAGTCAAAGTGGACCTTACAAAATGGAATCATATACCATGTCTGAGCATAAGCTCTAGAATAGAAACTATCAAAATTAATGTTTTACCAAGATTTTTATATTTGTTTCAGACCCTCCCACTCCAGATTAATCAAAAAGATTTTATTGAATGAGATAAAACGATCTCTAGATTTATATGGCAAGGGAAACGACCCAGAATACGATACAAAACATTACAATTGCCCAAAGAGAACGGCGGCTGGGGCCTACCATGTTTAAAAAAAAATACTATACTTCAGCAATGATCAGGGCAGTGTTGCACTGGTGCGATCCCTCGTATGTAGCAGCATGGAAGGAAATTGAATGCAAAACAATAACCAATATGCATATACAGGCAGTTCTAGCAGATAAAAATTTACAGGACTACATTTCCAAAATAAGAAATCCTTGGGTAAAGGCCACACTAGGGGTTTGGAAAATGGTGGTAAAAGAAAATAAGCTGGAGAAGCATATAAAAATATTAAAATGGTGCGCATATGATTCGGAATTTACACCAAATCAAATAGACCCTAGTTTTAAAAACTGGATAGATAAAGGAATTACATCGATGTGTGATATTGTAAAGGACGGTGAAATTATGAGTTTCCAAACTTTAAAGCAAACGTTTCATTTAGAAAACCAAGACCACTATAGATACTTACAGTTAAGAAACTGCTATACTCGAAACGTTAAAAACCAAATACCCACTACAGCGAGGCCATTTATCCAACTCTTTGTAAATGCTTATAAGTCAGAAAGGTGTAATCTCACAAATATACAAAAGTCTTCATGATCTCAGCAATTATTCAACAAAGTATATAAAAGAAAGATGGGAGAAAGAGGGAGGTCTGGCAATTACAGAAGAGGAATGGCAAAACATTTGTTCTTTTCATTGGAAAAGTACAAAATCACATATATGGAAGGAGTTCTGCTGGAAAAGTTTTGTTTGTTTTTTCATTGCCCAAGGCGCGTTATGATGATGGAAGTTGTGAATGTTGGAGGAACTGTGGCTATGAAACAGCACACCACTACCATATATTTTGGGATTGTAAGAATATTAAGAACTACTGGAGAGAAGTCCATAAAGTGATGCAAAACATATTTAGTACATATTTACCCTTTGATTTCAAATCCATATTTTTAGGATACATACCCTCAGACATAAAGGGTATAGATAAATACTTACTTGGTGTGCTGCTAGCTGCAAGTAAAAAGGCACTGACTAAAAGGTGGCTAACACAGGATCCACCAACGTTAAACAGCTGGATTGATGTAACTTTTGAGATTTATAAGATGGAAAAGATTACTTTTTTAGTGAATTTTGAGTATGAGAAATTTGTAAAACACTGGAGAAAATGGCTCCGTTATGTGAGTTCTATAAGGCCAGATATTGCTGATATTCATCATTGAAGGAATGATTGTTTAAATTTTTGTTTGTTTATTTTGTTTGTTTTTTATAATAACATGTACTAATGCTATGTCACCATCTGCTACTGAGTGTGTTGGCTTTTCAATTGCCCTCTCTCTGGATATATATAGTTACAAACTGTATCTATCTGTACACATGTTTCTTTGTTTGTGTGTTTTGTTCTGTTTGTTCCTTTTCTTTCTCTTGTTTTCATACCTGCGTGAAGGAAAAGTACTTCATCCAGACTACTGTACATATATGAGTCTTAGAACAAAGGAAGCCATCAAATACTGTACATTTTATTTTATGCATAACTTCAATAAACACTTTCCCACACGTGGGAAACAAATTTCCCACGTGTGGGACTAATAAAGGTTATCTTATCTTAAATTACAAAAAAAAAAAGAAAAAAGAATCATAACATTTTTTTAAAAGAAAGCTCTGGTGGAGAAGAGATATGTTACCACATGGAGTGTCATGAAACTTATTTTTTCCCTATACTTTTGTTGTATTTGCATGTTTCTTGTTTGGTTTTAATTGATAACTGGGATTTATATTCTATTCTTATCTGAATGGCTTTGATGTGTGTTGTTTAATATCTTACAGTTTAATTGCCTCTCTGCCTGTTAAAGCTCTGCCGTTGGTGTCATGGTTTTGATCTTTAAAAAGCCGTACATCACACAATGTACTATCCAAATGTTCACAGCACGCTGGTAAAATTCAGCACTAATAGAAGCTGAAGTTTAGCAAAGTAAGTTATCTACCCATCATCATCATCTTAAAATGCACTGGTGTATCTGCACTGTACCTGATGTCATTGGAAAATTCCTTCTCATAGCGATGTCTGCTGCTCAACTTCCAGTACAGAAGCACAACAAAGACCAGGAAGATAAAGATGAGGAGCAGGGAACCAACAATGGTGCCAACTATCACAGCAGCTCTGTTTGGAGCTGCAAAATAAGTATGAAAAACATTAAATTATTCACCCTGAAGTTATGTTTTAACATCTTGTTTCAAAGAAATAAAAGTATAAAAACTGTAATTCCTAAACAGTTAATTGCCATACTTTTTGTTAAACCCCTTTCTAAGCGGAAAGTCTACAGTTCAGTCACATCTTGATTGATTTGAACTGTGCCTCTGTACACCAGAGGCTACACTGTGATGTTATCCAATTACTTATGGGCCTCACTCTGTCTATCTGTGTCTGTCTGTACTTGAAAATGGTTTATGAATTTCTGATTTTCTTGAGTAAATAGTTTGAACTTGCATATCACTTTAGCTTGGCTCTACAAAATGCTTTCTAACACATCTCTCCTTTCACACACTAAC
Source organism: Pelmatolapia mariae (assembly GCF_036321145.2). Classification (NCBI taxonomy): domain Eukaryota; kingdom Metazoa; phylum Chordata; class Actinopteri; order Cichliformes; family Cichlidae; genus Pelmatolapia; species Pelmatolapia mariae. The sequence goes on from NC_086233.1 coordinate 32,841,344, forward strand.
ACATGCAAAGTGCTTGGCTGATATACTTGATATACTCATGAGAGGCTTTTTCAAGTAAATTAACTTACAGCCATTGCTCACCTGTTATAAGCATGGCAATCCCTTGGGTTTCCAGCAGAATACTGCTGACTCTGTTTAACTGTAGCAGTATTTTAACATAGCTAAGAAAAAGTCAAGTCAAATTATTATTCTAAACACAGAAGGGCTCTCTCTCTGTGGCAAATAATGGATAGGCGGAAGGTTTCTAAGGTGACGGTGCATGGTACTCAAGAATCCTTTGCAGAAAGTGCAACAGTTGTATTCAAAGCATGATCAGGCACACCGAAAGTAAGCACACCATCCAAAGATCAATACATTAAGTAGCAGTCCACCTCTCAGGAGGAGAAACAACTCTTGGCGTGGGATGAAATATATCCGGATTTTATGGTGGATGCTTGAGATTTGTAGTGTTAGCAGACAGGTGTGTGAAAGGAGACAAACAGGGGAAAGAATGATACTGCAGTGTATCAAGCTCACAGTGAATGATAGTAGGGTGATTTTACTTTCACCCTGACCAAGGAGAAGTACCACTCCAGTTTTCATAGAGACATGCTACGTGGCATGCTTCACCCTGTGGTTGGCACTCTTTGTGGAGAAGGATTCATATTGCAGCAGGACAATGGGCCCAAAACACCTTAAAGCCATATCATGGATGTTTCATTATTGCACACTGAAACATTGTCAGATCATGCTGGGACATCAATGCCTGTCAGATTTTGAGTGCTGTTATCAGATCAGGAATGTCACTCATTATTTTTTTTTAAACCACATTGTTAAAAATATCATTTTGTAATGAAAGCTTTTCTATTAAACCTCATTGAGCTCAAGTTTACTGGAGAACACAGTTGTGTTTTAAATTATGTCCCCATTGCCAATAGTAGACCAAATCAGTGTAGTCCAATGAAAACTACACGTAGGTTTCCTGAGACTTAGATGTAAAAGCATGAATATATAATATATTTCCTGGCAGTTAAAAACAGGATTAATATGCTAGTTTTATACTGTTTCTACCTGCTTTTATTCCATAATATGCCACTAATTATGCTGCAAATCCTTGGTTGAGGGCCACGAGCCTAAGGGTTGACACTTCTTGTGTAGGACAGAAGCCTGCACTTGGAATAAAAATGAATGACTATGAATGATTCACTGCTCGAAGCTTAACATCTAAGCACTTATTCAAGGGGGTCTGGACCTGACGAGATGCATTGGTGCCTGCTCCAAAGATCATAAGGCCCAAAGAGAAACTCATGCTATGGATCCAACGGATGCAGATGGTTGTGTGAGTCTTGAACTAAATGATGATCTCATCTGTACTGGCAGGCTGTAACACAGACTGTACTTCCCACTGGTGCACTCACTGTCAACAGATTCATTGCCTGTGAGACTCATCTGCTATACCCCTCATATCTGTCTTGTTTAGATGTATTACTGTAAATAGATTGCCCTCATTTAAGGCATATCACTTAAAATTGAGTAGCGTTTCTGCTTGTATTTAATTAGTCCACATATTTTTTTGACACTGCTTTTGCTTTGTTTCATCTGCATTGTAGAAAGCCAACAGGGTCTGCAGACCTGCTGGCAGCAGAATTATCATAGCTTTACACTTGTGTGAATTTGTGATTTAACACCGAAAAAAGTTAGCGATGAAAAACAGAAGGCTAAAAACTTTCAGCGAATAAATGTTTTTCTTGTCACGGAAAGCGTCCCTCTCCCATCATCGTTAGACAGCATAAAAAGAACGTCACACTAATGTTACAGTGTGTGAAAAGCACAGCAAAGAGGAGATTTTGGCACAGCTACAAAGAGAGGAGATTTAAGAGGATGAACTCGAACATCCACGTCTTTCATGATCTGATGTGTGCGTCATCCGTCATGCATGTGAACACAAGCAGTCTGTGTGAGCGTGCTTTCTTACGTTTGTTGGCTTTCAGGTTCAGCATGCAGCTTTCTACTCCAACAGCATTGTTTGCTTCACAAAGGTAGATCCCTGCAAAGCTCTCTGAGTGGTTGCTGATTTTCAGCTCTCCGGTCACACTGTCTGGGAAAATGAGCACGTGCCAACAAGCATAGATTAATTCAGGGTATACATACTGTACATTATAAGGTGCTCAAATGAAAATTGATCAAACTGCCATCTCTACACGAAAAAACAAAAAATATGAAGCTCATTAGTATGCAGGTTTGGAGCAGATTTTCATTACGTATGCATGCAAGCAGAGTGTGTTTGTTGTTTCCTGCTTATATAAGGCACTGATCAATGTAGTTTGCAGTAAATATGTTTGGGAAGGACAAGGAAATGTTTCTAGTTGTAGAGTGAGAACTAATGTGGAGAAATGCAAGTAACATGGTAAAATGCCACCATTATAATAGTCTTGCTTAAAATAAGCTGCAGGGTTTATGTTATTATCAAATATTGCCACCCAGGAGTTTTGCCATGTAAGCAATCAATGAAAAAAAATGTATTTTTTGGGAAAAAAGGTGACAAAGTTAGCAAATAATAGACGCTCACAAAGAAAATGATTTTCATTGAGTTTTTGCTCACACAGCATCAAATAATACAGTGCCTCAGTCCCAAGGCACCCGCCCCCCCACCCCTCCAAACCTCCAACACACGCATATACACATACATAGACTCTCGAGCATGCGCGTATTCTCTTTGATGTGCAGTATCATTGTGACATCAGCAGAGGTCACACTTACTCTGTGCGGCTCCATCAGGGATGGAGCCAGCTCTTTCTCTCCTCCATGTGTATTTTAAGGGAATGGAGCCTTTTGCAGACTTGCAGTGCAGAGACACAGGATTGCCAATCAGTTCCCCTCCCTCCACCCAGCACTTAGGTACAGACGGCTTCGCTGAAATCATACAACAAATGGATAATTTTCCATTGCCATTTCCATTCTATTTCTTTCCCTTTCAAAGGAAAGGGAAAAGAAAAAGAAATAAAACAGCACAGCTTTATAGCTTTAGGATGAAAAAGGGGGAACCTTTTTGACTGAGTTTTGCCACATATACAAACAATACAGAGGGTTTTTTTTGTTTTTGTTTTCCAACTCAGATGTGCTATAAAATCTATGACTCACCCCAAAAAAGCACATCTCCAAGACAAATTAATGTTTCAAATCCTCATGGAGTTAAAGCTTGATGGCTAATGATGGCAAGGCTGAACAATTTAGACACCAATGCCATCTTGTTGTGAAGAGATGTGAGAGGGTCGAAATTGCTACCCATTAGGGTGAGACTGAAAATGTTACACAATACTCTGAGCATGTTGCACATTTGCACAATTTACATAGTGAAAGAAGATTTACAAAAATCTGTCCCCCAATTTCTCCAGATATTTTTTTCAAACCACTTATGCTATACACGATCGCACAAGGAGTCTAATCTATAAAATGAATTGCTGGCTCTCAGGACTGCCTTGTGTTGCTGTCAGCAAGAAAATAGCTATGGGTTATCTACTGACATATAAGAGTGTGGTATGGATATTTATTTAACAATGTGTACGTTTCATTGAGGAGGGAGGTGATGTTATCTGGAATTTTAGAACACTTAAATGCTTCTTGGAAAATATTGGAGAAATAACACAGGCTGTGGCAGATATAGGTAGGTAATTTGGTCCCAGGTTGGATAGATTATGTTCTTCAGGTCATTTTAAACCAAAAAAATGTTTTATTAACTTGAAACATTACTGCAAAACAATAATGTATGTTATTTCCTTCCTATCCTGAGACCTAGCTGCCAGATGGCTTGCAAACTTGTATTTTTTGAAGAATGTTTCATCACTACAGTTGTACAATACGTTGTACACTCTCAGTTTAGACTTTTGAATGTAGGTTCTACAGGACTTCTGAGGGAGTTGGACTGCATCAATTATCTGCTCCATTATGAGACACATTATTTAATACCATACTCAACTGTAAGTCTGGCAGCGAGGTGACTGTCCTCCACCGCAGTTACTGCTCAGTCTTCAAAATAGATGAGATTGACTAAGTAAGTTCCTTTTCCCAACTGGCAAACTTTAAGATTCAGTACACTGACAAATGGCTCTTAGTGAAGTGTCATTAGTTTTAGACAAAGCCATCTTCCTTCAGTTCATTCATTTCCATTTGTAAAATTGCAAACACACCGGCCTATTCGCAGCAAACTCCATCTACTGATGAAGACTGATGTCCAGAGAAAGCTAGTAAGTGAACCTTCATTTCAGATTGTGTAATTCAATCATGCAAGTATTCACTATCCTGCAATTGATTACTGGACTCTAAAAAATGATGAGTTCTAAGCGATCGGTTTTGTAATGCGTTATAAAAAGGAGTAAAATGCATGTTCTACCAAAGCAGGGAAACTTTATTGCAGATTAAATGGTTTAAGCACTAGATCAAATCGGCCCATTTAACACAAATTTAGGGACTCACTTGTCATCAGATAAATAATTTTTTCTTACTACGACTTCTTTTGGGTGCTCCCTTTAGGGGGTCACCGCAGCGGATCACCTGCCTCTGTCGCACCCTATCCCTAGGATTCTCCATCCTCAATCGCACTATGACATGACAAGGCAATATTAACTTCTTAAATAGAATAGGTGCCTCCTGAAGTACTAAACACCAAGAACACTGCAGTTTGGAAAGGTGATGGACATAAATAATGCAGTTAGCTGACATCTAGGGTAACCCCAAGACGCAACCTAAAGCCTGGTCTTACCCATTACCACCAGTGACATCTTGTGCATGTCCACTCCAGGTGATTTCTTCACTTTACATTGGTAGGTAGCGGTGTGAGCAGGTGACAGCAGAGCAATCGACAGTGAAGCGTCACCCATCGAGGGATCACCAGCAGCAAAGCTGAGCTCTTTTTCAAATGCATGGTTACCATAGAAGTACTTAGTGCCACCGGTATAGGATACAAGCTGATGGAAAAAATAAAGACAGCAATTGACTGAAATGGTGTTAATGTTACATGCAGTCTTATTAAATTAAATGTAACATGAGTGGTTGGTTGAATTACCACCAAAGCTGGATCTCAGAGGGTCTCTAAAAATCTCTTTTAGTTCAGTGTTTTACTTTTAAAGCACGTTTACTGTGGCTCAGTTTCACAACACTCATCAGTCTCATTTCCAGCAACAGCAGGGAGCAGCAAAAAAACCAAAAAAAAAAAAAAAACCTGCCAAGCACCAAAAGGCATAATAACTATTTAGTAAGAAATGGAAATGCAGTTAGATTTTTTTTTCCTCATTTAACCAAGAACAAATCAGGGAGATCAATAGTGTATCTGCACATCATCAAAGAGAGAAACAACTCAAAATTAATGCTTTCAGGTTTTGGTTTTATATGGATTTCCCATTTGCAAGACTTGTAAATGAAAAATTGTTTGATCGCACATTAACATATCTATATACACTTTTTGGTCAGATATTAGAGTTGTGTGCTCATTAGCTGGTTGTAAGTTCTTTAAAGTGGACCTATAATTTGTTCCTTATTTTCAGATTTTTCCTTTTTTTTTTCACTAAACATGGCAAGAGTGATGAGGTCACTGAGTAAAAGTACCCTCTATAAGACACACACACACACACACACACACACACACACACACACACACACACACACACACACACACAAATCATGCAATATGTACTCCACATTTTTTGTACTCTTGGCTCTGTATGATGTCAGTCAAAAAAGATATCCATCATTTCAGTCACAGTTCTAGATCCAGCTCCAACTGCCAGCTGTTCAAACCTTTGTCAGGCAGTCAGAAGAAAGTTGGCAAAAAGGAAGAATGGGCTGAAAGAGACAGAAACTAAAACTGCTTTTTTTAGACAGAACAAAAAATCAGTACCAAAGCCCAGAATAGGATAAATGATGATTATTTTGAACTGTGAATTATGCAAAAACCACCCCCTAGTAAAGAACAAGAATAAAGACATGGAGCTGGAAATGTGCATAAATAGGTCTACTAGTTTACAATAAGGAGCAAAGCCTCTACTACTTTATGCGTTAAACTACAATATATCACATTCAATTTTGACTTGGACCACAATTTTACAATGTTTTTAATATTGGTACATTATACGTAGTAGATCTAGTCAATCGTATCGACTTTGCATAGGGAGAGATGAAAGGGGGGAAAAAAACGTTCTCCCGAGTCTTAAACACTAATGACTTGTTTAATTTAAAAGGCAAATGGGATAAACAACTAATTCCTGTGAAATTAAAAGGTAGTGAGAGTTCATCAACTCTCCAGTCTCCTTGAATGAATATTAGTTTAGACTTAGAGGTTTAGGGTGCATGTGCACCACATGAGATTTAGAATAGAAAAAGATGATGTGAAATCCGAATAGATTAAAAGATTTAGGGATTGTTTTGTGAAGTGTTTTTTTTTTTGACACCTAATTAGGGGTGCATGCAGCTTGTGGGTGAATAGAGCGATTAATGACAAAAGGCTACCAAAAGGGATGGTGTACAAGATGGTAGTTAACACAGCTCTACTATGTGGGTCAGAGATGGTGACAGCTGAGTTAAAGATTGCAAAGATTTGCATTGGGACTGAAAATGATAAGCAGGATTAAGAGCGAGTATATCAGAGCAACAGCTCAGGTGAGATTGACAGATGCGGGACGGAGTAAGAGAGGCAAGATTGAGCTGGTTTGGAAATGTGAAGAGGAACGAGACCCGGTATGCTGGGATAAGCATGTTGAAGAGGGAGCTGTCATGTGAGAGGAAAAGAAAAAGGCCAAAGAGGAGGTTTATGGGTGTGGTGAGAGAAGATTTGCAGGTGGCTGGCAAGGATGTAGAGGGCAGGAAGAGATTCAAACAGATGATCTGCTGTGGTGATGAGTAACAGGAACAGCAACATTAATAAGCTCGCTTAGCTGTATTCAGAATCCTTGTTTGAGTATGGTGAGAGATGTTGAACTCTTTCATTTCATGGACCTTCGTGTTCAAATCATTTGCTAACAATTTCAGATGCTATTATTGGAAATGCATTTGTGATTTACTAATAATTTAATGGAAAAATGCGCTTCAGTGACGGGCATGCCAGTCATTTTTATTGAGTGCTACAGCTGGTCAGATTGACATGTAAAAATATAGGCATGACTCAACTTTAACATGAAAGAATAAAATCTGAAAGAGTTAATGAATAATAAGCAAACAGTGGAACTATTTAACTGTAGATTTTTTTTTAACTGGAACAATCTGTACCAAAGAACATATTCTTAAAAATAACTGGTACATAGACCCAAAATATTACCAAATGTTTCCAAACATTTGAAATGGCATAAAATAACAAAACTTCTGAATACTGCAATTTAATAAATTCATCCTGTATGCATTTTATAGATAGCATTGTCTGGGTCGATCTCACATTACTTCTTACCATTTGATCTTTCTGTGTGGTGTCTGGACTGATCACAGACCATTCAATGTCAAGTTCCCCAGTGTCACGAGGGCTTGGTTTGTAGCTGCATCCCAAGGTCACACTCTCTCCCTCTGCCTTACGGATGGTCTGTGGGCCCTTGGATGTCACCTGCAAGCCTTGCGTGTATCCCAGCTCTTAAAAAATTCAGAACACTTGCATCAAAGGAATGCAAACATTAAATAAACATCATAAGGTAGTGCATTAGATGATAGAGCTTTCTGGATTCCCCCCCCCCCCCCCCCCCCCCCCCAAAAAAAACTCTGATTACTCAATTTACTGAAATAAAGCTTCTCTCCTCCTATACAGTTACAGTTGGAATGTGGCACCCCATACACTACCAATCCCATAATGCACAGGTCACATCACATACTCAGGCATCAATGCCTTCCTTTGGCTGTCAATGCTGGTTGGACTCAGTTTCACTCCACTACTTAAAATAATAAATGATGACCTTGAGCATTGGATCAATCTACCACTATTCATCACAGGCTGAATTCCAACTGTTAAAACATCAATATCTTCTAAAAATAAATTATATATTCAGTTATCTCAACTCGTCCTGCTGCCAACCGTATAATTCCTAAATACTACAAGAAAAACAAGACATCAAGAATTAAACAGACAACCCTTCAAAAAAAAAAAGAAAAGCAAAACAAACAAACAAAAACAAAAGAGGACAAGAACCACTATGTTTTTAATCATTTTCATCATGAAAACGTCTTAAATGATCAGATAAGTTAGAGATCAAACAGTCTGTAAAGACATCTTAGTTTAAGATCAATCATGCTCCTGTCAGACACTCAAACAGCATTGTTTCAAAACAATAACAGCAACAATAACTGACAGGTTGCACCATCTATTTCTACTCTAACATTTGATGTACACTGTATGGAAAATGTATCACACATCTGCAACATATTTCTCAAATTAATATCCTGGTCTCATTTTCCTACTTCATCAAGAGGTAATGGCATGAGAAGCAGACATTTTCTGGAATATCTGCAACTCAAATCATCCATCCAGTCAAAACTTAATTTTGCAGTTATCGTCCCGGATCTTGCTTCTGCACCTTGAGAACTAATAAACATCTGTCCCTCCAAAAAAAATAAAAAACAAAATGAGAACTGAGCTTCATCATCATCATCATCATCATCATCATCATCAGGTGCCAACTTGTGGAATCAAACACAAAGTACCTCACTTAAAAAAAAAAGGTTAAATCTAGATTCATATCAGAAATATTACCATATTGTGTACAAAATACGCTAGTTAGCTCTGATCACCCTACTTCATTCTGTGCAGCAGCTACACAACTTTGGAAAGACAACACCAGGTCACTCTCTGTCTTTCAAGGCTGCCACTACTCCCCATCCCTCCACCTGCCCAAGAGACATATTAGCAATTTTAACAGGGAAAAAACGATAGTATTCAATGCAGAATATCTATATTTTACAATCTAGAACAAAACTTAAATACTACATCCTCTATCCATCTCCTGTGGAATCTTTGCAACAAACCCTATTCTTGGTAATATCTACATTCCCAAAGGTTTACATAGATATGTTTACATATTCTTATTATTTTATCATCTCTTGTATAAACTGTATTTGATTGATTTCTCATCAGAGCCTCCTCCATGTATATTGTTTTGCAATAAATAAAGAATTAAGAAATTTCTGTTAGCTGTTTAATTACAGCCGTGCCAGATGTAAGTAAAAATAAATTAATTACACACATACTGATTCTAATCTAATCCTTCTTTTTGTTGTCAGTGATAAATATCCTATTTTCACACTTACTGGGCCACAGTTTACAGTCTCCACATCTAATGATTCAGGATATTTTGTTAAAGGAAGGCTGAGTACAAAAACATAATTGTTTTAGCCAAATATCACAAAGGGATATGAAAAGCACTTGGACAAATTAAATTAAGAAATATTTAAGACTGGTTACATTTTTTTAAAGCAGCTCTCCAGAAGAAAAATGAGATTCAGAGAATAAGTAACTCTATGCTGTTCTTGGCAAAACTAATCTCAAAGAGCTTTGCATCATTGTATTGGCTCCGTCACAAGGCCAGCATATTCAAGCTCAACAAGAAAAACTGGCTTTTGTGGTATGCAAACATTTTGAATTAGCTGCAAAAGGTGAAAAAAACTGCAAAAAAACCTTTTTCTAGATAAAATCCCCCAAATTTATCTGTGATTTTATCTAGAATTGGTAGTCTATTTATGTTGGTTGGTTTCCTGGCAACTTAAATGGACTTGGCTTTTAATCATAGTCCACAAATATTCAATAGGGTTAAGGTCGGGGCTTTGGCAAGGCTGTTCCAGAAGCTTGATTTCAGCCTGCTTTATCCATTTCAAAATCAGTTTTGATGTGTGTCTGGGAACATTGTCATGCTAAAACATCTGTCGAAGTTTCAATCATCTGTTGATTTGAGTTGAAGAATCTGAAGATAGTTATTTTTCATTATTCTATCCCCTTTCTGCCTTGCATGAGTACCACTGGCAGCAAAACAGCCGAAGAGCATGATGCTACTACTATCATGCTTGACAGCTGGTATAGTGTTGTTAGGTTTAAAAGCCCCACCTTTACTCCTTCAAACACACCTTATCATTCTGGCCAAATGACAGTGGTGTTCCAGCAGTTTCCAGTTCATGCTGCGTCACCCCTGGATGACACACTTGTATACCTCGTACTTATGTACAATTGTTTGAACTGATGATCCTGGAATCTGTAATTGTTTAGAAATGTCTCCAAGAGACTTTACAAATTTCTGTAAATTCAGATCTTAATTGAGTTCCTTGGACTTTCTCATTGTTCATGATATTTGTCAGTCCAATGAGTGATGCCAAACATGTTTTATGTGGGCAAAAAGAAACCACCAGTTGTTGTCAATCATGATCACTACTGAGAAGTTAGTAGGGCTTGGCCTTGCCAAGTTAAAGTACACTTTAGAGCCTTCAGCACCATTTAATAAAAGATTTAAGTGAAAGTCTGAATACATTTGACCCTGTATATGTATGTTTGACCCTGTGTGGGCTAGAGAAAATCCCCCTCCAAAATTCTTAAAGGCGCATGCTATATAATCATTACACCCCAGAAAAAGAAGAGTTCAAATAAATCATTAAAAAGCCAAAACAAATTACCATGATATTCATACCCATAATGAGTGCATGTCAACTTCTGACCACAACTGTAAGTGCTTAGTGGGAAAAAGTACATAAACATAAACAACATTTCAGATAATTCTGTTTGTCTGTAGTACATAACAGAAACTTTAAATATACTTCTCAGTCAAAATAAGAAGAGCTGCCCAGTATAAGAGCCGCACCCTGAAAAAGGAAAAAACACACACACACACACAAACGTTGCACATATGTGAGTCCCAGGAACATTAGGGAGTCAACAATCATCTCCAAACATAATATCTGATTGGACAGCCCGGGCGCCATGGTAACATGGAAAACTAACACCACTGAGCTCTATGTCTCAGCAGACTTCAATAGAGAATAGATGTGAAGGTCTCAATTACTGTCCATAAAAATATGCCTTACTTAATGTTAGTTTTTCTAAAACAGTATTATGCAGCAGATAAATACACCATATTTACCATTTATACATGCATAGGTAGATTCATGTGATTCAGTCTGTGTACTTACCTGAGCTCAAGAAAACTGCAGCACATAACAAGAACACAGAGAGCCAGGGCAGGCAGCTGAGGTAAAATCCTGTTCTCAACTGAGTGCGGCTTTGTTTAAACATACTGTTCCTTTTTAAAATAGTCGCTAGTAGCTGGTCAAAATAATGAGTACAGTGTCCTCAAATATATAGTTTATACGTCACATATAAAAAAAAAATAAAAAAATTTAAGTATTCATATAGATACTTTATACTGATATTACCTGAATGGAGGTGCTACACACACATCTATCTGTGGAATACAAAGGAACTACAGCAGTGTGATACCTGTTGCTCTTGCTTTAATGTGAGCTCCTCCTGTAGCCCTTCCTCATTACCATAAAGCTTTCTGATTGGATAGTGACCACTTTAACAAAAGGTTACCTTGATATTGCTATTCAGCTGTTAATATTGCTTTCAACACCCTCCATTCTTCCTTTTGTAATCACAAGTTAATGAATACAAATTATGTACAATTTTAGAAAACCAATCAAAATGTGCTTGAGGAAATCAGTGTCCAGGCAGCTGAATAACAATGCAATACAATCTCTCTGTAAACAAGGGAAACTGAAGGAGCAAACAATGGCTGGGAAACTCAGGGTGCTAATTTGAAGAGAGCTGAACTCCACTGAAAGCAAATCACCTGCCACAAATTGCTGCTTTGTCTACAGTAAGCTTTGTGTGTGTTTTTTGTCCAAGTTGTCTGTCTCTGTTCAGTCTCCTATTACCCATTAAATGTGTTTTTATTGATTTTTTTGGTTTGTTTTTATACCCCCCCACCACCCAAAAAAGAACTTCCTGGAAACACACAATTACTGTATACCTTATTTATTGTATACACTACCTAAACACCTCCCATTTGTCAAATGTCCATGGTTTCAAATTAAAAGCTATACAAAAAAAAAGAAAAAAAAAGAGTACATGACGTCTAAAGTGATGAAAAACTGTTTTTTATTATTTGCTTTCTTTTTTCTTTCCTTAAAAAACCCCTGCAAAACTCACGTCTCTGCTACAAGAAAAGGTGGGGTACTCTTCAGCAGACACATGAAGAAAATACATTAGAGGCAGAGGATAAAGTGCTTTATGTGAACTGTACTATACCCTCCAAGGACCTGGCGTCCACATATGTGGACATCACATTTTGGGTTGTCTAGACCAAAATATTAAATGTTGCTTTACAAGGCCCTGATATCCACTTACGAGGACATTATACTGCCACTGTTCTGTCGAAATTTAAAACGAATGTCCTCATATGCGGATCTCATTTTTCTCAGAAACAAAAATGAGGTAAAAAAAAAAAAAAAAAATCAGGTAATTCTTTGTTTTTACATTCATCAGGTCCCAATCAGCTCAAATAGCAAAGAGAAATTACAAATGCATGCCATGAAAGAGTTCAGGTCTTAGGAGGATACATATATAATATATATAACACTTCTTTAAAATCTATATATGAATTTTTTTCAGCTATTTTAAATGCTCTGTGCCTGTTTTAAAAAGTAATTTTATCCATGACCACTATTCGATAAAGAACACTATGAGAAAAAACATCTAAAACCCAGCTTACCTTCTCTTTGACCTTGCACACCCACTCATTTCAAACTTTGAGAATACACTGTAAAGTTTTCTGAGTAACTGCTTTAAAAAAGGAATTACTTGTCTAGAAATAGGTTGGATTTTGTGGGAAGAAATTACATTTAAGGGCTTTAAAAGCATGAAACTGTCACTGCTCCCCTTTTCCAAATTACTTTAATGTGAACCTTTTACGAAACCTGTTCAGGACTTCCTCTGGAATCTACCTGCACAATGAAGTTAGATTAGATTCAGCATTGCATATCACTCAGTAAGTACCGGTATGATAATATGCTATTTATGCAGAATAGTTTCCAGATAGATACAGAGCAGTTCCCTACTACGCTGTTATATGGTTGGTGAGATGTTGCGTTGGTATTGCTGCAATAGAAATTACCGGAAATTTAATCTGACTGATGGTTTTGATTGGTAGGGTACAGTTCATTGGACACTTAAACATGTAAAGTTTAAAAGGAAATGATAAGGTCTATGAGATATTAATGTCTAAATCTCAACAAAAAGTTGCAGAAAATGCTTGCAATAAGTTGCACAAAATTTGCAGCCACACTAGTCTTCCTATATTATTCCATAGAGACCTTTGTCATCATCTGACCAAATCCTTATGAAATAGTGTTTATCTACAAGCTTATCACAAGAGCTGTACAGTGTCATCAGCTACTCAACAGCTGCTATTTAGCAGCAAAGTGAAATTGGTTGCAATGAGGATGCCCGATCAAAAACCTTGTGATTGCTTTGGTGGTTAGCTGTAGGTAGCCTATAGTTTGGATGGAAGAATCCAACTCATCTGTAAATACTTAAGGAACATGTAAGGAGAGATCATTTGGAAGAATTGAACATGACTGGAGAAAGGGAAATAGATGTATTTAGCAATTAGACTGTGATGGCCCACTATGGCAAAATGGAATGCCAGTGGTTATAGGATTCTAGTTGCTCGTGGTGGTGAAGATGAAGATTGGAGGAGAATGAAGAGGAGGACAGATTTAAAACACAGAGCGGAGGCTGATTGGCTCAAACAAGGCAGGCAAGAATATGATTGGACAAGTGTTGACAGTATTAAGTTTGACAGGAAGGGAAAGGAGTAGTGAAGTAAAGAGTAGACTAGGACCCAAACACCCAGGAATAGACTAGCCTTTTATTGTCACTGCACATGTGCAACGCAATTATGGAATAAAAAGGAGGAAAGATGAATGATTGCAGATCTTCCTTTTTAAACTCACACATAATCTTCATTAAATGAACTATAACCATTTGGGGAATACATATTTTTTCTCATCAACCAGTGGTCACTAGACCTGTGTGATTGAGGCATTCTTCACTTGACCCTCACATATCCAAAGTTACTGTCAGGTAGTTAATGATCAAAAAAACAAGACGAGCGATTAAACCTTCACCATATGTTGATATATTACACCTCTGTTCAGTTTCCTCTTGCTCTAGTGTCATCTACACTGTGATACCCAGTGGCTATATTAAAATAAAGTTGGTTACTTTTTTCTGTTTCAGTTGTCAAACTATTTGAACTAATTATAAAATATGAATAAGCGAACAGTAACAACATCAAGATAAAGCCACTGACAGCATCTGTGATGTCTATCAATTCATCAAATTAAACGCTGCCCTATCAAAGGCCACGCAACCCTTGATCCTTTGTTTTTGTTTGAGCCATTAATTTGAAAATGCTACACAGTGACAAACTAATCTGCAATTTTTGTTCACACACTGCTAACTATTTTGAAAAGGGGTCAGTTTTAGTTAAGAGGAATTTTTGTCTGGACAGATGGCTGAAAAATGTAAAAAAAAACGAACCAAAAAAAAAAAAAAAGATTTTAGAACATCAGTGTACATAGTTAAAGTTATTCTGCAACATTATTATGTGAAGTGATGTGGACATCCTGTCTTTTGTTAACCTGTTTGGTAAGGGAATGAAAAGAGGCAAAGAGGAACCTTAATTTACATTTGTTAGGCACACAGAAACATCTCTAAACAAATGCTTGTCATCTGCTGTAGGTACAAATAAATGTTTGTTCTGGGTCTTTTTATTGTCTGGGTAATTTTGTTGTCTTGGAATGAAAACAACTGAAATAAAAACGTGTGGAATAAAGCCATTAGAAACCATTCCCACATGAAGCTTAAACTGTTCATTTATTTGCTCATTGTTCCAGTCTTCTGAGAACTTGCTTTAAGACAGCAGTGATCATTCTGACCACAAAATAAAATTAAAAGGAAAATAAAGAACTGCCATAAAAATAAGAGCAAACGATGTGCCAGATTTTTGGTTTTGGCTAAGTAATTAGAAACTCTGAACACCTCCATATGAGGTTCGGCACAAATGGAGACAGATGGACTCAAAGACATAAGAGCCAAACCAGAACAAGAGGAATTTTCATTGTTTGTACAGACATGCAAGCCCTTCTTGTTCTACACACTTGTTGGTATGGTTTTCACTTGCTGTGTCTCAGAAGTCATTTTTAAGCAGTCCTTTTTATTGCATAATGATCTGAACGTCCTTGTCATTTTAACTAAGAAAAGAGACTCAGAAAGAATCAGGTTTTATTTCATAACAAACCATAAAAGTTGCAGAGAACACCGTTGTGCCCTTGACTTGACTGAATTTTCTTTACTCGGTTATTTTTCACATTGAGAACTGCTTCAAAGCCTGTACACATTTATATGGAGATAATACAGTTAGACCCACAGGTTTTTGGACAATGACTCAGTTTTTGTGATTTTGCCTTTGTACACCAGCACAGTGGATTTTAAATCCAACAATCAAGATGTAATTGAAGTATCAACTTTCATCTTTAATTCAAGGGGTTTAACAAATGCACTGCATTATCTGTTTACAGATCATGGCCATTTTTACACACAGGCCCCCATTTTCAGAGACTCCAAACTAATTGGTCAAACTAATACAAGGATTATTTTTAATAACTGGATGAAAATCCTCCTCAGTTTGTGTCTGCCTGAAGTCTAGAACCCATGGACATCCCCAAATATTACTGTGCTTCCTCCTTTGAAATGTTCTGCTTGGACTTCATTGCAGCTGCTGCTTGTTTGTGGGTCTCTCTCCCTTCAGTTTTGTCTCCAGCAACTGGGTGAAGTCTTATCCAGTCTTCTTATCTATTCTTCTCCAAGTTCAAAGTTACATTTTATTTGCATAATATTGCTCTTGCTCTATAGTGCCAATTCTCCTTCTGACTTACAACTGATTACTCCATTCTCTGTATGTATGTATGTATGTATGTTTGAATGTTCCAAGATTCATATTTGAAAATTTGCCTAAAGTTTTCCATGGTCTACAAAGATTTTATATCTGACAATGTCTCTACTGTTCAAGAATCAAACGCCTCTCTTGGCTTTATTTGCTGGAATTTGCACAGCCGATTCTTTGCCAACTAGGTCACAAGCTCACTTGTTCACAGTTCCAAAGTGCACTATTATGAAAGTCGCCCAGGCTTCGCAAGATAAGATAACCTAATTGATACAGAGAAGAAAAGGGAATACAGGCTGGATTTGAGTGTCTGAATCCTCAGTTTACCAGCACACGCTAAGTTGGCACTAAAGAAAGTAACTATGACTGCGGAAATTTGGGACGTTATAGTTGTTGGTGCTGGACTTTCTGGACTAAGTGCAGCTCATTGGCTTAAAAAAAGGGACGCCACTATGAAAATACTGATTCTGGAAGGGAAAGGTTTGTAAAATTTCATGATATTTAAAGGCAACTGGTAATTTGTAATGCAGAATTATATAATGAAGCAAGAATTATTGCACTGTTATAACAGAATTATGACTGTTGTGTCATGCAGATCGGGTGGGAGGGCGCACAGTGACTGTCAAGTTACCAGCAGCCAGTGGTGTTGATCGCTGGGACCTTGGAGGGCAGTGGGTAGGAAGGTAATGTTGATCAAATAAATGCATTAATACTGAAGGTAGAAACAGAAGTGCAGTAGAATTACAGTAAACATGACTCAAATGCAAATGTGTTATTCTGGAAAAAGGGGAGACGTTTCGACTGAGTCACTGGGATTTGGAAGATTACCCAGAAAATGAAGACCTTAGCTAAACAAATGAAATTTTTCCACAATAATTGCAACAGATTGTTGCCTATTGTTGAATGGCCTAGTTGTACAATGATTACCACTGACACCTGACAGCACAGACAGTGACAAATGCTGGCTGAATGAGAGCTGGGACTGACTCCAGCTTCCCATGATCATGTAAAGAATAATATATGTGAATATATGTGAATGCACTGCTTACGGAAACATTATCTTTACGGCACAGACAGAGCATTTAGATTATGATATTGTTAACACAGGCAGCTAAGGTATTGGAAGATACCAACTTATAAGAAAACTCTTGGATAGGATTGGTTGATGTGAATGAGGTTACTTGATACTGTTTATGTAATGCAATGTAATACTGAGATTACAGGGTTAAAGTCTCAGAGAAACTGATCGCAAAGTGTGTATTGCAGGATTTCTTAGCAGTATTCTTACAGTCTATTACTGAACATTTCATTTTTGTATTAATGCATATGGAGGTGTGATGCATACGCACATGTAACATGTTCACTTTTGCCAGATTGACATCATACAATCAAACTGGGGTTTTTTTTCAGTGTAAAGCAAGACTACATGCTGCAGTGGCAATAAAGATCTACAAATAAACAGCTACCTAGAAAAAAAAAACTAGCATTCTGCAGGGTTTCAAGGCTTCACAAGTATTCAAGGGCAGTTCTCTTTCAATGTTTCCCACTAGCACTTATGTGTTAACCTTTGTGTCCAACCTTTTTTTAACCCTCATATACCATTCCTATTGTGTGCCTTTGCATGGTTTGGGTTAATTTTCCCCATTTCCATATATTACCTCAAATTACGTGTCTATACAAAGATTTGCACTACAGAATATATTTAGATCCTATAAATACCCTGTTGGTTAACTCACTAAATGGTACCAGCCTAACCATCTCTTATTAAGTTGCTTATAAAAAAAAATTGTGATGAAGTTGAGCCTTTTCTGAGGAGCTTTTTCAACATATCTACCAACACAAACACACGCACACATATATATATAGAGAGAGAGATATAGATATGGTCTTTTGATCTCTATTTTAATCTCAGTTAGTTGTCAGTTTAATTTCAGTGCATAATAAAGGGATTCAAATGTGTTCTATTCAATTGGAGTTGCTTGTAGGTCTAAATGTAACATAGTGTACCGACTTTTACATAATTTCTTCTTTAGTTTTACTAATCACTCAAACCACTTAATTACAAGTCACACTTTAATTACATATTCATACAGCACTTTATTCTATAAACGTTAAGAAACTGATGCACCTCTGTGGACTGTGGAATGAAGCTGGAGACTCACATAGGCACAGAGAGAACATGCATGTGCAAGGCCCCAGCCAGGATTTTAACCAGAAATCCTGCAGCTCTGTACTGCTCTATTGCAGAGTTTGTGTCTGTGTCAAGGCACCCTTTGCCCTCTGTTCCTTACATGCACCATATATGATCACTCCTTTGTTGTTTTACCATTTCACTGTTGTGAGGTTCCTCAGTGATCCTTCAAAGACCAACAAGCGGTGGGCACACAGACAATTCTTGACAGTGTCAAGGTCCACTTAACCTCTGTCACCACTGTGGCATAAAACATGCACACAGACACGATGCATAGTGTCAGTTTCAAGAGTCCCTAAAACCACAATTTTCCTTGATTTAACTCACACTACTGATGGATCTAAAATTCATCCCTGGCTTCCCCTAGTCTGCATGCCAAATATCCTTGGGCAAGATACTAACCCCAAATTGCTCCATCGGAGTATGAATGTGTGTGTGAATGTTAGTTAGAAAGCACTAAGAAAAAATGTGCTGGTGTGAATGAGTGAATGCGCAAGTTGTGTGAAGTGCTTTGTGCTCAGAAGAGTAGAAAAGCGCTATATAAGAACCAGGCCATTTACCAATACGGATCAAGTTTGACCTGGAACAGTCTCAGCTTATACAATAGAGGCTGTACAAAACTATAATATTTTTAAACATTTTCATAATTGTGTATTTTGTGTCACTATAAGTAATCAACTTTTAGACTAAAAGAAATCACACTTTGGGCTATCAAATGTCAAAAATGGGCCAAAATCAACCAAAAAAGCATGTAAGGTTTAAATTCAACAGCCAGTATTTCTCAAACTTGCCTCATCTATCTCATTTTCCTACTCTGGCTATTTTTTTTTCTGAATTCAGTGTTTGATCAGTGATATTGCTGAGAATGATTTTAAATAATCAACTCGTATGGTTACCTGCAGTCTCTACCTTAAATCAATTCAATCTACTTTTATTCATAAAGCACCACTTTCACCACACATGCTGAAACTTTACAGTGAACAGAAAAGACCAGGACCCAGAAAAGCTGCCAACTTCCTTGGATTCTGATCTGGACAGAGGTGAAGTAGGAAACTCTCCTGTTGTTTCATCTCTAGAAATCCTCTGGGGTTAACAAAAAAGCAGGACCCTCTGACTAATTATCAGGAGACGGCTCTAAAGATAGCACCCATTAGTGAAAATAAAATAAGTGGTTTGCAGATATGCAGAGGTAACATTATTGCTGGACAAAATATGCAGACTCTGGAGCAACATTTACTGCCAATCAATCAATATTATTGATATTATTTCAATGCCAAGCAGCATTCTGCAAGCATTACAAATACATGACTCCACAATAAAAGGTCAAGACAGCAAATGATTCTCAGCTCTCAGAATATGAGGTTATTACAATTTCAGCTAATAAAACCATCATTTCGTTGTTACTTAGTTTAGAAATGTGAGCTTGAAACTACAGCCCAACATTGGTTAAGTGAGTCACGGAACACATGAAAACATCTGAACTCTGAGAAGTGAAATGTAGAAGCTTGTAGAAGTTTGAGGTCTACTTCTATACAAACAGTAAACATGACATTTTGACCATGTATTAGCAGAAAACTTCACAGTAAAACACTGGAAAGACAAAAACAATGGTTTTAAAACAGCATGCTTTCTCTTACAGTACTCAAACGCACGTCTTGAAGCTCATAAAAGAGCTGGGCTTAGAAGTCTACCCACAGTTCAATAGGGGTAGAAAGGTGCACCACATGGGTGGGCCAACTTCCAAAGTTCGCACCTATAAGACCAGCATTCCTACTCTGTCCCCTGTGGTGCTAATGGACTTCACCCAGATCCTGTGGAAGGTGAGACTTGCACAGTAATATTCTATTGTTAGTACTTTGCCCAGTCAGAGTAGAAGGATCTGGAAATACTACAGTTCCAATCTACGATGTTTGGTTTGATTCATTTCTTGTATACCAAACATATATTTAAAGAATTAATTTTATTATCTGATTAAAATTTAAAAGTTTCAAATCAATATGGTAATGATACTTTGTTTTCTGTTTTTGGATTTATAGGACAAAAGTGCGTTTATCACAAAGCAAAGTACCAGAAAATTTTGAGTCCAAGATAAATGGTTAGAGTACCAGTAGGAAGAATATACTGTGGGGAAAATTGCACTGGCAAAATCATTTTTGGCAGCCTTGAGCTATTCTTCTGTTATTATCTCTATCAATGGGATACTTTTGGTTCACAGTGGTAAACCATCATGTGTGGGTGTGATGTGGTGATTTTCCTCTGCATTCAGATTGACAGACTGTGCGCAACAGTATGCGTCCAGGATCCCTCAAAGACTCCAAATGCTGAAGAACTAGACAGCATGACGCTGCACACGTACATTGAGAAACACGCTTGGACTGCAGGTCAGTTTAAAGAGTGCCTTTAACCTTCTCATTGCCTCAATCTTTCTCAAGCAAACATGTCGAGCTCCTCTGGTGAGACTCCAGAGATTCAAGTTTGAGTTCCTCATATCTCATCTTCAAAAAGTAGAAAACAAGATTAGGAAAGAAAATAGTTTCCACTGCAGATAAATGTCCCAATAAAATATCTGCAAGAATTTGCTCACAATGATGCATGCAAGTATAATGGTGGCATGGAACCGTGCTTAAATCCTCTGGGAATCTCCCCTGTCAGAAAATCTGGCATGCATTTGTCAAGATATTGCATTGTGGATGCTGCATAGATTATTAATGATTAAATTCTTTATGCCAAATCAAATGACTCACTGCATCGGCAGATTCATTGAGAGAAAACTAAAAAAGGCATCTACATTTGACAGGATAATTACAGAAGTGATAATTACCATCCTCTCAGGTAGCTCTTTCATGTGGCAGAGAAAGCTGCATTTTCTTTATATTTGACAGTGTACTCTGTGTTGGTTAGCTTATTACAATGTTATACTGTCATTGTAGGAAAATGTGTATTATTATCGCATGTGTGAAGTCTACAGTATGTATTATTCCATGACAGAACTAAAAGAGGAAATCGGGCTGTGTAGCAGATCTGTCTTTGGAATTGAGCCATCCCAGATGTCTTTCCTATTCTTCCTGATGTATGCTACAGCTGCTGGAGGGCTACTAAAGCTGCTGGAGAGCACTCCAGGTTGTGCTCAAGAGTTCAAGATAAAGGTACATACCTATTATCATTCCCCACACTCAATATTGTTGGCACAAGTGCTTTTTCAAAACTTCAGGCCACACTGACCTTTTTATTTATTTATTTTCTATTAAACTTAGCACCTCCCATTCTATGTCCCAAAAATCCCACTGCCTCCCTTTGTCCTCGAAATATTGATTCGCATTTAAAGCCGCAGTCTTGTATTGGATTTTTCCACTTTTTAGTCCTCTGGAAGCATAAAACTTGTGTGATCCATTTTTGTGCTATTGCTTCAGAAACTTCTCTCCCTCCCAACAATGGTCATGTGTAAAAATGGGCTGAGAGCCAAAAAAGGGGCATACAAACTAATCGACAAAAGAAGGCCTTTGGCTAAATGGTGCAAAGTGCTGGATTTTTAAACCTATGTTTTAGCACGCTTCCTGCACTTGTTATCATCTGGAGCTGTTTTCTTTTAATTGCATCCTCGCTATGGCCTGGAATGAGCAGCGCAGCATCACTGAACACGACACGGCACCAAATGTGAACTGAAAAAAGCGTTTCAACTTAACAGAAACTTATTCCTGTGGTATTTTATGTTTTTTCCTTCCTCTCGACCTCGGCATTTATTTGTGTGCATGTATTATTATGGCTTATTTGTTGTTGTTTTTTTCTCTACTTAAGCAGCTGTGAACATTTGCTCATATTTTGTTTTACATTGGTGCAAAAAACCCCAAAACAAAACAAAAACCTACTTGAAGTCAGTTTTCCGGCTTATGAAGACTAACCAGGAAACTTTTCCAAGAAATACACTTGACAGCAATGCAAATTGAAATGTATAGAAAAATGGATCATTTGCAGGGGTCAAGCATTTTGTTAATTAATAATAATTGTTTTTAAGCACACCTTGAAATCTAATATCTGCCTCTCCACAGGGAGGCACCCAACAGCTTTCAGAGTGTCTGGCAGACCGTGTTGGATGGAAGAATGTCCGGCTGGGTTGTGCTGTGACAGCCATATGGCAGGTAGGGTACAGTAACGGCTCACTCAGGGATTGATGAGGCGCGACACAGAGATAACAGCTTCCTCAGTAGGGAAACAGGCTGTCTCATGTGAAGGCCCTGTCTGTTCTGCTTGAATGTCTCCTTTATCCACAGCTGAGAGACTAAGAGGGCTCCATGTAAATGCAGTGCTTCTCATCAATATATTTTCTTGTTTGAAAAAAAACCCCCAAAAAAACACAACCCACCCATAGCTACAGCCATCAACTTTGACACAAAATCTGGGCAGACATAAATATTCTACAAATATTTACTTTGAACAAAAACAAAAATAAAAGAAACACTTCACGTCTCTGAACCACAACTCATAGTCCCCTTCAGGTTGGATGACTATTTATGCCTTTCCACACTCCGGGCTGTTTGTTCTCATTTTCACGCCCTACGCTCCCTCAACCTTTCTCAGTTATCACGCCTCTCATTAGTACCCGGTTATCTGCCTGGCCCGGGAGTCAGACACTACTGCCTGTAAACTGCGTCACTAACCAAAATGTTCTGCATGCTCTGTTAGTTCAGTTAGTTCACTCTTTGGTGATTTTTACAGTTCAGTTGCTCGAGTTGTGTTTTATTTACATTACCCTAGAAAAGTCTTGAGCCACCTGTGAAGTAGTCAGACTCGAACGTCAAGGAAGGTGGTAGGGAAGCAGACTACGCAGACATATCAGCTTTCCAGAGGTGAGCAATTTATTTACAGTGAACTTAATTTAATGCGTAACTTAACAAAACTTCCCCCCAAAGTAACTCAATTAAGAAAACTCAACAGACCATGGATCTGGTAACACAGCTCACCTCTCCTCTCTCGTCTGAATCTGGTAGAGACTGGCTTTAAATAGGGCCATCAATTTCCCTTCAATTAGCCCAGCCAGTACCACTCACTTGAACTGAGGGATCTAAAACTCTACACAGATAATTAAAAAGACACAAAACCTCACACTTCTAATTGGCACATTTACACAGCTAAATAGCTGTATTAACAAAAAGAAAAAGATTCAACAAGTCCCTTTAAACCTTAACACAAACAAAAGGAAGCATTTCTATGGACAAAGAAACCCCTCCACTTCGTTCGACCTGCTGATGTCATGTGTGACATCATCAGGACTTTAAAATGAGGAAATGCTAGGCAGGCGTTTCCCCACACCTGACCCTCGTGAAGACTGAAAAGAAAGAGCATTGTAAGTATGAACAAGTTACTTAATCTGTAAAACAATAAAGTATAAAGAAACATGTAACTGAGTATTTGCCTTAATTTGCAGAATGTTTGATTTGCCGGCAACAGAACGCTTACACAAACAAACCCGGGATAGTGAGTGCAGTAATGTTACTTGACGAATAGCAAATCATAGCAAATAAATAGAAATAGAATAATGTGTATAATGTGCAAAACAAAAAAGGTCAACACATATGGGACAAATGGAGAGCATTGCAACTGCTCATCCACTTTGTCACACCACCCCTCATTTCTTTGGATTTTGCTTCCAAGAAGCCAGACTTTCTTGTCATTTTTCAAAGTGGTCTTGAACAATTGTTCTCCAGGCTTTGTGAAGGTCTTTCAAAGTTTTTGCTTTGAACATTGGTGGCTTTTTCACTCTTTTCCAGTCCAGTCCTTGTAATCATGAATTATTTAAGCACAGAAAGTGCACATAGCGCAAGTGATGAACCACCGTTATGTCTAAACATAACAGACAACTTAGCAAAGAACCAATCTTAAATTGTACCTTTAGGCACTCTGACACTAGCAGCCTGTCGCAAAAATACAATTTGTTCCCTTTTGTTTGTTGAAACTATGAAAAATGCCAAATGTAACACAGTTTGACAGACCTAAAATAGTATTTTTGCACCAACAAGTTTATTCCTAAAGACTTATTAGCTGACAAATCCTGGCATAATTTGCAGTGTTAGAAAACCTAGAAAACTGCAGGACAAGAGAAGAAGTGGAACTCTCTACAGCAGATGAACAGTATCTGAAACTCATGCCCTCTTAATAGATATAGGGAAACATTCCAGCAAAGACCTGACACAGGACCTGAGAGATGCATCTGGCCCTCCAGGTGTTCTATCTACTGTTCACTGAAGCCTCATCAGAAGTTCTCAATGGAGGCAGTGTCAAGAAGCCATTCATAAGGAACAGAAAAGCTGCTTTACACAAGGAATGGACTGAAAACATCACCATTTGAAAAACGTGATTGCCGATGGCGTCATTTTTCAGCATGAAAATAATCCCAAACACATTGCCAATGCAGTAAAAAACATATCTACTGTAAATAGAAAAACACAATGGGACACAATCAGGCATGGATTGGCCTCCCCAGAGCCTAGACTTCAACATAACTGAAGCAGTGTGGGATCATCTTTACTGAGAATGGAATAAAAGGTAACCAACATCCAAAGAACAGCTATGAATATTATTCAAGTTGCCTGGAGAGCTATTGCTGAACAGTACTTAAAGAAATAAGAAGAAAGCTCTTCTAAGAGAGCTCAGTCTATGTTGAAGAATAAAGGTGGTCATGGTTTTCAAGTTTTGTTAGATTTATATAAAGGTCATGTTTGCCTTATACTGTATTTGAAATCAGAAAGGGTTTTATTGCCAAATGTTGAGCAGGTTTACAACATTAGGAAATTGCTGCGGTACTTAGTGCAAAAACATACTGTCAGACAACGCTTAAATAAACATAAAAATAAAAATTAAAAGTGCTAAGTAGCCATTTATGTTTGCACATGTTTCGATAATGTTTCTGGAGAAATGACAGGTGGCTCAAGACCTTTGCACAGCACTGTACTTTGATGTTAAATACATGGTCCAGTGGGCTGCTGCAACAAACAAAGCAAGACAGAAAACCAGGAAAGGAACCTGCACTTTTATTTATCTTTTTATAAAGATCTTCACAGACATACAAAAATCTTAAATTATGTTGTCTTTCATTGCAAATTTACTTCTTACATGCAAACAATTTGAAAAGCTAGCTCAAGCAAGAGGTTTAAAGTAAAACAATCAAATGAAAAATATACTCAGTCCTGATAAATATTAATTACTTAGAAAATATCTAAAGGTAAAACTGTATCATTTATGAAGTAAAGGGTCACAAAAAGGCAATAGTGTGTACTAGCATAGACTGGGTGAAAGACGGGGCACACCCTTGACATTTTGCCAGCCTATCAAAGCACTAACACGTATTGACAGATAAACACATTCACACTGACATTCACAGCTATGGGCAATTGGGAGTTTTCACTTCACTTAAGATGAAGCAAAGCACAGAAAGGAAACGAATACAGGCATGAGAAGCTCAAAAAACTTCACACAGAGATGTCCCATTTGGTGAGGCTGCGATAACACTCAGGAACCTTTTGCCGACAGGCATATGGCCTTGCCAAAAACAAAACAAAACAAAAAAAGAAAAAGATATCAGAAAATAAAAACACGATAACAACTGCATGTGACAAAGGTTAAAATCTCACATTTAATTATAAAATTTTCAGCTGCAACTCTGGGAGTTATGCCTTCGTGAAGCATGCACACAAACGAATTAAGAGTACTACTAAGGACTAGGTAAAAATGCTCACTTCTTAATCAAAATGCCAAGCTTCAGCCTCCTTTGAAAGCATTTTTTAGTAACCTTACCCTATTTCCCAATGTTGCCATTGAACAGTCAAAAATTTCAAGTTGAATTGAGGTTCAATCAAACACATATTTGAAAAACTGCTATTTTAACTGAAGAATGTGAAAGAATTCTTCCATTTTTGGTTTTTATAGCTTCATGCCATTCCAAGTCTGTTTCTAAAAATGGTCAATCAGAACAAAGTATGCTGAATCAGAAAGGAAGCAGCTTGTTTTTTTCCCCATACAATTAAATGTTAATAAATAAATTAAAATAAAACTCACTGATTAAAAATACATGAGCACTGCTTTGCAATTGGAGGTCAACCTCTTTGCCTGGAGAGTTAGGCTCACCAGTGAAAGTCATTGTTATTTTTCTTTCTCACACAGTGCAGACGTTCTGTTCTTTCTAACGTTGGCTGAGAATGATTATTTTACACCTAAATGCAGTTGAAATCAAAGCACAGCCATTATCTCTAACTTATGTGTCTGGTGACTTTGTCAGACGCCATCTGAAGTTATAAAATCAGACCAGCTTTAATTTAAGGGATTGAACAAAAATATTGCTTTACCTGCTGAGAAATTAAAGCCATTTTTATATGCCGACACCGACTTTCAGTGATTCAAATGTAATTGGACAATTGACTCAAAAGCTGCTTCATGGAGAGGTATGGGCTATAACTTTGTTACTTCTTCATACATTAGGCAGGTAAAGAGGTCTAGAGATGATTCCAAGTGGGGCATTTGAAAACTGTTTCTGTGAACCAACAGCATGCGGTCAAAGGACCTCTCAATGTCACTGAAACAAGCCATTTTAACAAATCCATCAGGAAGATAGCAGGGACATTTTGATGGCTCCACGATAAAGAAAGACCTCTTTACAACATCCAAAGGAGAACACTCTGCAGGGGGTATGCGCATCATTATCCAAGCCTGTCATTAAGCAATAAGTAACTCAGAGTCATTTTGAATTTTTTATTAACAACATGTAAAGCGCGACATGGCTACAGGCTCCTGCATATATAAGCTACTGAGACCCTTTTTTTTGCGGTAGCCTTCTAATCATCTGATCTGGGTCTTATATTTTAAGGAAAAAGACAACCACACATTTAAGGTTTCAACTCCTAAACTTTGGAGTACCCCATCAGATTTACAGAATCAGTGGTTTCTTTTACAAGCTGCTGAAAACTCTTTTTAATAGCTTGTCTTATCCTTAATCATTATTCCATTATTTTTGGCTATAATTGACATCTAATTTCACCTATGCTTGTGAAAGTATGTAGGAATAAATGGAAGACCGTATGTTTGATATGACATGATATGTTTATCCAAACTGTGAAGTACTTTGTAACTCTGTGCTTTAAACAGTGCCACAAATAAAAGGTTGTTGTTGGTTTCTTAGGGATTAAGAGGGTAACTAACAACCAGGTGCTGCTAATCAAAAGCATTTGATTAACTGATAATCAGTATGTGTGACCACCTCTATAAAAGCTTTGTGTTAACACAATACCACAATTTTCCAAGTTGTGAACATCCAGCAAATTAAGGTCACTGCCACTTACAGAAACAGCAAAAAAACAAAATAGTGAAAAAAACCAACTCAAAAAACAAAGAGCTACATCTCAGATCTTCAGATGTAAATGTCTGCATAAATTCCTACTTCTGATAGTTTGACACTGCCTCTTCTACCTCCATAAACCACCGTTTAAAAGTTGTTTTAAGTTTGTAGCAGTTAGAGAACTGTCAATCAAAACTGAGACTGGTGAGTTAAACTATAGCATGTGATTAACATAATTTTTATGCTCAAAGCATTCAGTTATCCCCTCTGCCATTATCGATGTAGTCATCATGATGCAGGGAATGGCCAATACCATTAGACTATGAGGATAGAGCTAACTACTCAAAGCAACTTTGCAATGATGGGCTGTGAGCCCACCCTCTAAAAGTAGAAATAG
This sequence comes from Pelmatolapia mariae, assembly GCF_036321145.2. Lineage (NCBI taxonomy): Eukaryota > Metazoa > Chordata > Actinopteri > Cichliformes > Cichlidae > Pelmatolapia > Pelmatolapia mariae. Next base: position 32,869,189 of record NC_086233.1, read on the forward strand.
ACCAAAAACATGACAGAAGAATTACCACAACCCCCTTACCACAGGATTTTCTTTTAATGTGCTGTAATGTAATGTACATGCTTTTATATACTGTGTTTCTAGTCTCACTGACCACTCTGTGTAATCCAGACTTTTCTTCATTTAAAAAGATCTCTAAAAGCACATTAGTGGAATACTTAATGAACACAGACAAGTAAATATGATTTATCATTTAACAACTCTCCTCAAGAACTCATTCTCCAAGGACTACGGTTCACTTAATGTAACAAATATATACAACACATATACAACAAGATGATTATATAATATGGCGTAATGGAAAGCAAAAACCCAGAATTTAACTGTGGTGGGGGAAAAAAGGTAATTCAACAGAACAAAGGGACAAACAACTGAGGGCAAGTAACTTCAGTTTGTGTATACTGTACTGGAAATAAATTATATCCAAAATCGATCAAAGAAGTAACCTAAAACAGCTCTACCATATCAAACAAAATGAAATTTAGTTGCAAGTCTGTGCGACTTGCTTTTAAAATAAAACTGTATTTCTGTTTGTGTTTAAACAGGATGCTGAGTGGGCCAGGGTGATGACTGCTACAGACACCTTCTTGTGCAGAGCTGTGATTGTCACCTGCCCCCCTCATTTGGCAGGTCAGTGTGCGTCTCCCACCTCTGTCAACTTGCTAAATGAAATTCTCAGTGATGCAGAAGGCAAATATCCTTCTCTCTCATCTGTCTGTCAAATGTGGCAAACTGTGCATCCATGCAGATAAATCTATGATTTTCCTAAATCTTCTTCAGCTCTAGAGTGTGGCAGCCACGTTGGCTGAAGTACACTCGGGTCTCCAGCTCATGGACTGCCTGGATTAGATTCTGAACCACAGCAAATGTTAAAGCCAAAACTTTAACTGGAGTCTAACATGACTTACAACCGTTAGCTGTGGGAAGTTGAAAGTGGCAAAGATGCCATTATCAACCTTTCTAAATTCAGGTTACCAAAGCAGGGAATGCTATACATATTTTGGACTGTTTGTGAGAAACCATAAGTTTTAACTGAACCAAAATTGAAAGGAAAGCCATGCTATAAAATTATTTTTACAGACAGGTGATTTGTTTACTCGTGGCTGTCTGACAATATATGGGGATTTTTCTCAACCCTTGATTTATTTTCCTCATATGGAAATAGAGATACCTGCACCCCAGCATCTAATCAGCTATAGTGGAAAATTGTGTTGATGTTGATTGGGATTTGGATTTGATTTCTTCCTTCCAGCTGGTGTTTGTCATGTGTAGGACACACACCAAGGGTGGAGTTGATGCAGGTTGAAGTTGTGACTGGAAGCACACTTGGTTTTGCCAGGTTTGGAAAGGGCTGAAGCTAAATCCGAAGTGCAGGCTTATACTGAGTCTGTTCCTATTTGTACTAAGCTGGCAAAAGATCTGTCACTCAAAGCCTCATAGTCAGAGCCATGGACCAAAGCCAGGATCCTTAATGAGACAGGTCTGAGAGCAATGTTGAATTATGCAGCATGGATTGCTCTGGCTCGTATGCCACAGTGCCACACTTTGGCCCTAAATCAGTGTGGGGAGGTTGACAGGGACTCTTGAAAGCCAAAGTCAACCCAGTGATTGAGACCTCACCTCTCCCAAAAGAAGTTGGGTGTAAATTTAACAAAGGTTTGCAGCTTAAAGTCCTCTTTGTGACATGTTTCAGTTTGAATTTTCTGGGAACTGGGTAAACCTGGGCAGCTTTGTGATTTGTGGGTGTGAGAAAGAACAAGACAGGCGGGATTGACGATAAAGACGAAATGATACCAAGTCTCTCTTCAACGGCTGAAGTCTAAAATTATATTTGCTGTATCCACTGCACCTCAATTCTGTCTCTTTTACAGATTTTTGGTGCTGACATTTCAAATGAATTGTAAAGTCACTTGCTTTCAAGTCCAGTAATGGGCAGCTGGTTACAAAATGTGAACCCCCCCCCCCCCAAACTTTCCGAGTCTACAGGATGCCTGGCATCAAGATGTGCCACTATTTTCACACACACCAGGATTTGTTTTCTAATACATCATCTTAGACCTGTTCCTGGCTCCTGTATTTACCTCCCTGTTCATCCATCCATCTTTTGTAATGAGTCCGGTCAGGTTTTTTTTTCCTTTTTGATACCCCTTCTTTCACTCATGTTCATGATTTATGAACTGTTTTGTCACACTGCATATTGAGATTGCTATGCATGAAAATGATGAATGTGGAATTAGGATCTGTTGCCATGTGTTGACTTTTGAAATGTGGACACGTAAAATATTTGGATGTTTTTCTTGGTAAATAGTTTATAGTAAATAGTTTATAGGTTAGTATGTTTATAGAGTCTGAGACTAGATAAGATTAAGATAAAAATCTTGAAAAGCATTTTCAAATTTCTGTTTGTTTGTTTGTTTGTTTTTTAATATAATGCAATTAAGCATACCATCCAATATTCAGCAACAGTTACAGAGAGCTTTGCAGCTGCTAAATTAGCATTTAGTTTCACACCGTATTACTGTTTCTCATTTCAGGAAGCTCTTAGTAGAACATGCTGTGAGTGCACACGTTTGTGTGGGCTTGTCTGTGTGTATTTATTTTGAAAGCAGTGAAGCTAAAGTTCTCAAAGACTGCAAACTCACAGTACCTGAGTATAGTGGGATGCATGTCTCGTGCAGGAGGAGCTGCTCTAATTAGAAGAGGCTTGGGCAATGGTGAGGAAATGTGCCATTCAGGTCTGGTTTACACTAGTAGAAAAATGGGTAAACAGTGCATTAGCAATGATTTTGACAACTTACACTGCATGAGTCAGGATTCTAGGTCAGTATCTGCTGTGCTGTGAATGAAACTAATGGAGCCTAATTTAGGGATTAAACATGAAGTGGGAGCTAAAGTGATTGTGAAGATAATTAACGCACTGTGATTTTTATCTTGCTGAGTTTAAACTCAGTGGAAATAAATTTCACTCTCTCTTTATATTTTACATCTCTCCTGATGAGTAATATATGCAAGTGTTGAAGAACAGACAATCATAGCTATAATTTCACAAACCTTCATTGACCAATGGATAATTGCTATGGAAAATTTGGTCTCCTGGAAAGATAAACCATGGTCGATATGATCTTTTGTCACTGGAGATTGATCGTTACTGGATTTTTTATTTATTTATTTATTTTTTTAAGGTCAGTAGGGATGTTAGTATTTGACAGATAAAAATGATGATATAAAAAAAAGAGTCTGAAATGACCATTTAACAAACTACATTTTGGGGGGGTTACACCTGATCAATAAAAAGCTGTGGTTAGTCCTTTGCATCCAAACAAATAGAAATTGTCACTGAGGTTTTAATGCACTTTGTGTGTGCAGTGTAGCTTGATTGTTTTTAACTGATACAGTATAATCAAATAGGTTTTTTTTTTAAATGAAACCACCTCATCTCAAACATGCCATTCTTCATTTCTGAGCATTTTCAGCTGCCATGCCTTTATTGTGGTGGTAAAATATTCAGTGCTGCAATAAATAATAGATAAAACTTGTCTGTATGGGCACTGCATAGTATGCATTTTAAAAGTATGATGGGATAACATCAGCAAACAACACTATACTGTAGTTGCCCTGAACAGCCCTGTAGTAATAGTGGTGCAGTCAAACAGTAATACTAAATATCAAGTAGTTGTTGCCCAGATAAGAGATTACTGCATAAAAGTATGTCTTAATTAGCTTCTCATTTCTATTCAGAAACTGTAAGGCATGGTTTCCTGGCACTACAGTTAGTAGTCAAGATTACAGTCAGGTATTCAGAAGCAATTAAAAGTCATTCAATATTAAAGCATAGTTAAATTAATTAGTAAACAAATTGCTTTGGACTCAGAGGTCATTCTCCTCAAGTCCACTTTTGCTTAGACCAACAGCAAAACTCGAACAGTGGTGTAGGTATGGATGGGGGAGGGTGTATATGTCGACTACTGAGCCTTCAATTTCAATAAGTGTCAAGGGGATGCATATGTAATTCAATAAAGGGTCTGTGCTGTAACATAGCCATAGATACAGAACCTCCATCTTTAACATTTTGTTTAAGTGGTTGATGAAGAGTGCTGCCCATCTCTAATGGCCTTACAGATTTATGATCGTAGCGACTGCTATTTCTTTGGTATTCATTTGTCATTATTACCTGTATCTTTTAAATTAGCTCTGGGTATGGATACCTCCCCATGATTATGGCCAGAACTGTGTTTTTTTTCCTCCTTTGTTTCAATCAAACAGCTGACACATTAATTTATTTTTCTATTTTCAGATGCAATTATCTTAGCCAGTTACCTGGCAAGAAGTTGTATGTGTCACTATTTTTTTTTTCATTTTTCTCCACAGCAGGTTGTTGAGGCTTACGCTGTGGACTGCTCCGTTGTTTTTGTGAGGATGGAAATGATTATCTTTTACAGCTTACAAAAAGACAGCCAGGAACTAAACTTGAGTCGGGTTTTTTTTCATACTTTTTAAAGGATTTTTTTTTAACCACTCCTCATAAATTGCCATTCAGAAGCTGCATCTCTGAATCATCACGCCTTTGATGTTATGTCTTGATTTGAGTGGCTTTTCAAGTTTCACTTTCCTCATCCTTCTAACAGTCAAAGACACTGAAAGTGCCGGTACCGTATGCTGTGCTAAAAGTTCAGAGTGAAAAAGTAATGGAAATTTTGAGGCCTTACTTGCCGAAGGCAACCGCAGATGTGACTTGCAGGTCACATCCAGAAGAAATTGAGAAAGTGTGGTTACTGTTGTCCAGGAGTGCATTCACAAAAATTAAGTCAGAGAGGATCAAATGCCAGAATTTTTTTAAAAGGAAGGACATGAAATGAAGACAGACAGAATGATGATGAAAAATTGAAAGGAAACCACTCAGAGGGGAAGCAGTGTCCTCAGATGTCAGAGTATTAAGGGTCAGGAACAAACATTTGTGCATATAGCTTGGAAGCTATGAGATGCTCTTGAACTTGGCACTGTTTTGCATAGATGACAGTGTAATGCAAAAAAAAAAAAAAAAAAAGTCTGATGAGCTGTCAAATTAGTGCTTCAGAGGACGGTAGATGAGGATGGTGTCAGCATACTAGAGGGAACATTCAATTTTTCTCCATGTCTGGTCCAAATGTAAATCTTCTGACCTTCAACTGCAACTTTCACTTGTCAAACTAAAGAAGGGGTTCTTTCACCCAAATAGTTTAGGATACTAATTAGCATCATGGCTAAGGTTCTTATCATTCTAATGAGTTGAATATTATTTAGATCACTGAATAGATGTAACACATGTCGAATTTTAAAAGTTCCATGCAGTCAAATAGAAATGATAATGTGAGGACAATGACTATCCGATCAAAACTAAAAATACTGTCAGCCCCTGAGTGTTGGACCCAGTAAGGAACCAAGAGACCATCATTGCCTTAATTCCAATTTATTTAGTACTACTAAAAATGTGAATATGCTACATTTTGCCACAAACATCATCACTTCTATTAAGGTTTAATTAAAAAAAAATGTATTACTTTCTCAGTTGCTAGGCTGTGCAATTTAAAGGGCTACCATCCCAACAGTGTAAAATTAAATGCTCTAGAGTCAAGGATATTTTGTTATTGTCAAAGTGGCTTTTTCACTTCTATATCAGACAGGGAAAATCATCAGTATTTATCCTGTGTATATACTGAAATCTGTGCTCTCAAAGCTTTATGATTTAACCCACCTTTTCAGAAGATGCCAAAAACAAGGGGACCTCCACAGTAAAAAGAACAGAAATTATCGGATACCTTAAAAAGACAAGACAACAGTGTTATTTTTCTTTCTGCTGCAAATAGCTGATGGCTGTCTCAAATAGGCAAATTTGCTCGCACTCGCTCATGTTTATGTAAGTGCATAAATTGCCATTGCATTGTTGCCATTTTATACTTTTACCTATGTCGCCTTGATTTGACTGTGATTTTGAGTTGCGGTAGCAAAGTTCCACAAAAGTGTCACAACAGATTAGCATATTTATGAGCGGATGATAGTGTTTTCACTGCACTTTTGTGTTCAAAAGCGTGAGATGCCAGTGTATGTTGTATTTACTTATCTGCAATTCAACAGCTGTCTGACAGAAATGTGGTAAAAGACATCCCTTGCCATCAACTTAGCATGCATGGTGTCAAAAATAGTATTATGGATAGATACCACTTGACAGGTCTTATGTCATGTGTACAGTGCCGTCAATTGAATGTCTAGGTGCCCATGTCAAATTAGTTTTGAGCCACTTATCATGTCACTGTTTTTCAATTATACTGCTTCAAGCTCATAAATTTTGTTCTGCATTGAGGGCATTATTTTGAGGTTGCTGACAGGCCCTTGACGGTTTCAAAATGATGTTTCACATCTTCCAGTGGTTCATTCGTTAAAAGCCTGGCTTCTAGCCAGATGTTGGTACACTTGCCAGGACAAGCACAGAAACAGCTTGCCTTCTCTTTATGTGTGACATATGCTAACTCTAACAGTACTGATGAAGTTACTTGACTGCCTTCACATCAGTGAGATTGAGCTTTAACAGATGTAAGCACTGTGATTAGTACTCTGAAGCCAAGCAGCAGGGAGAGTTGCAGCAGGTCATGGCGATTTATTTAGAAGGTCATTAATGCTAGTCAGTGATTAAAGATAAAGCCTGATCAATAGAAGGATTAGCTCCTGAGTTCTGTCTTAACTTTTGTTCCTTTACTCTGTGTTTCAAAAGAAAAAAAAACAAAAAAAGTAGACTAGTCCTATGTGTTATAGTATGGTTTATAGTAAAGCGCATGAAGTAAGATCAGTGAAGGTGATGCACTAGAGGTAGAGCAGGTTGTCTACTAATCAGAAGGTTGGTGGTTCAATCCCCAGCTCCTCTAGTCTGCATGGCAAAATGTCCCAGGCTGAGATGCTGAACCCCGAGCTGCACATGATGCAGTGTGAGTGTGTGAATATCAAGTTAAAAGCATTAGGACATAGAAAAAAAGCACCTCTATGAATGTGTGAGTGAATAAGGCTTGGAATAAAAATACTTTAAGTGCTAAAATAGATATGAAAAGCACTCTGTTTATTTAAGTACTAGTCCAGATTAAGATTCATGGCTTACCTTTATTTTCCCACCAGCAAAGATCAACTACCAACCAGCCCTGCCCAGCCAGAGAGAATTCCTTACTCAGAACATGCCTGTGGGTCATATGATAAAATTCATTATTACCTACAAAACGGTAAGTAAAAAAAAGACAAGAACACACAGAAGCAATGTTTATATGATTAAGGTTATGACGATCTAATCAAGAAGCATTTGTTTTAAATGATAACCCTTTTCCCTTCAAATCTGTTGAGCCAAAGTTACATACAATCATAGTTACCACATTTAAGACTGATTGGCTATGGTCGATAATGAAGTTGGTTGTAGATGAAAAAGGTTTTATGTGAATATATATATATATATATATATATGATAATTTGATAATCGTGTGGCTTCATTCTTGAATTATCGTGTGCACAGGATTTTCAGAAACCTTGTTGTTGAGGTTGAGGTCACTAGGGTGAGATTTAGTAGATGTACCAATTTCAAAATCCTTTATAACTTAGGAACGAGGCAACAAAGTTCATAAAGTTGGGTGTCCACGCTACACCCCCCTCCTCCTCAGTGGGGTGTCAACAGTACTCAGCCTTTAATGGCGGGGGGATAAAAAAGTAAGGTAAAAATACTTTGCTGATAGATTTATAAATTTCAAATAAATGTTAGAATCCACAAGGGGGTTCCTTATAAGTCTGCACTTTGCTTGATTAAGAAAATACCATATGTTACAGTGACATGTGGGGAAATTAACAGCTGATTTTAATTGCAGACAAAAATATCAGACAAAAAAAATATATCAATAACAAAACAAATTGCAGTTTCCGGTGTAGAAAAATTGTTTAAAAATATTTATTTGGTAAGCAGGAGTCTTTATCAGACAGCAAATAACTAACTTGACACATTTATACATCAATCTGACAACAATCTGTACAAAAAGCTTTGAGCACATGAAATTTGATTTGTGTAATCTAATCCATTTTGCACTTCCACTACAACACAACAGTTAATTAGCAAAATGCTTTTGTGCCTTGTTAAGTAACTGAAATTGTCAGCTGTACAGAACATAAAAGAATTTGTGCTCATGCAAACATTTATTTGATCAGTGTCTTGGCAAGGTGCACTAAGATTCCAATAAACACACGGAAAAACTGCTCACTGATAGACAATATGGTTTAATTTTTAGTCTGCTCCTGTGCATCTGCAGAAATTCTATAGTCTCAGATGTATGGAGACCTTACTTTTATCAATTACGATTATGAGTTGTAGCCCAGGAGCCATGGGTCATATGTCTGAAATATACATGTTTAAAAAGGTTAAATATAATAGATGTAAAGCATATACATTTCCCTGACAGGCTGAAGGAAATAAGAGTATATGTGAATGGAAGGGAAACAAATCATCACGAGAAACAAAGTTCATTCTTTGTAGCTCTTGAAAAGAGCACCATTATTTCTTTGTGCACAGTATTATCACGGCTGGTGGGTCAAGACATAGACACCAAAGGATGCCTTGTGCCTAATTTGGCTGCCAGCTGCATCTGACTATTCATGTATAAAAGTACAAAAAAGAACATTCCCGTGGTGTAGGTGCACCCATTTGCTTTATCAGATGTTTTAACACTACCGTTGTGTGGTCTTACATGTGTATGTACAACTACTTTCATCCTGCACTAATGTCAACGTGAAAACGCTCTTTAACAACTTGGTGAGTGACAAAACTATCTCATTTTCCCTTCAAAATACCTCTGTTGTTGACCTTAATGGTCGTTTTTAGTATTTTGAACATCTAAATCCGTGGTGCTAGTGTTCCATTTCATTTCTGCACATCATTTTAGCCAATTTCTGGTTACATCTGGTTTGCTTTATTTATTTATTTATTTTTTGGGAGTAGTAATTAAACATTTTTTGCAGTTTTTATAGGGAAAAACAAAAACCGAACAGCTGAATTTCCACTCACCTGTGCTACTCTGGGATTTGGAAATCAAACCTGATTGGTATTCACCTAGTCTTTTTCAACATATACCTTACAGACCTTAGCCCTTGTGATTAATTGTGTCAATATACTGACATAGGTGAGGATGCACACTGATCTAAAGCAACATTGGAAAAAAAATGTTACTAAGCAAATACAGTGATTCCCAGTCTTCTCACTGAGGCCAAGGCCTCTTGAGGTGTATTTTCTAGACCTGAGAAAAGCTGTTCATGCTTGAAAACACACAAATGTCATTGAGTGGTAGCAGTTCTGCATGAAGGAATGGGCCAAATACCTCAATAGCTTTGTGAGAGGCTTATCCATTTTAAAGAACATACAGTGAAGGTTATATATATATATATGTATATATATATATATATATATATATATATATATATATATATATATATATATATATATATATATATATATATACACACACACACACACACACACACACATATTTTTTTTTTTAGGGGTGCAACAACACTCGTATCGATATTGAACCGTTCGATACAGTGCTTTCGGTTCGGTACGCATGTATCGAACAATACAAAATGTTTTATTTATTTTATCAACTTTTCTTCTGACGATGCTGTCTGTGTTGAGCGCTCAGTGGATCTGCGTTCGACTACTCCACCTAGGCTGCACTGTCGAGTGCAGATCCACTGAGCGCAGTGCAAGCTAGCAAGACAGAAGCTAAGCTCATTGCAACATGGCAACTGCCTCAACGCTACCCAAAACTGAACCTCCCCCACCCTCATTCAGATCTGGCGTTTGGAACTTTCTTGGTTTTCATGTGAAGTATGACTCTGAAGGTAAGCGCGTCATGGACAAAAGTAAAACAGTATGTCGGATGTGCCACGCAATGCTCAATTGGTGGGAACTAGTGCGTTAGCGCAGTTAGCTTGTTAACGTGTTGACGCCGTCCAGCCCCACGCACGGGGCGATCCGCGGTAACCAAAGACAAAGAGGAGTCCAAAGACAAAGAGGAGTTGAAAAGGGTGCAGAGAGAGTTGAGGGGACTGATAAGGAATGGGAAGGATAGCTACAGGCAGAAGATGGAGAACCAGCTTCAGCAAAATAACGTTGGTGAAGTCTGAAGAGGCCTCAGAACCATCTCAGGCCACAAACATCAGAACTCTCTGCCTGGGAGGGATGTGAGGTGGGCAAATGAACTGAATCATTTCTTCAACAGATTTGATTCAGCCATGAGGCAGTCTCCAACATCGGCTGCAGACTCACCCACCCCCACTGCTGCTGTTCCACCTCTGACACCTCAGACACTTCACACCTTCTCTATTCACCCTGCTCACTCCTCCCCACCCCCAACAACAGCATCCAATACACAATCAACACAAGGCTCCAGCCTGTCTCTCTCAACCACCCAGGTTAGGAGGGAACTGAGGAGGATTAATGGCAAGAAGGCAGCGGGCCCAGATGGCATCAGCTCGAGGGTCGTCAGGTCCTGCGCGGACCAACTGTGTGGGGTGATCGAGCACCTCTTCAACCTGAGCCTGAGGCTGGGAAGAGTCCCACAGCTCTGGAAAACCTCCTGTGTCATACCAGTGCCAAAGACTTCACGCCCCAAGGACCTCAACAGCTACAGGCCGGTGGCTCTGACATCCCACCTGATGAAGACCCTGGAGCGGTTGGTCCTGGCTCAGCTTCGGCGCCTTGTGAGCTCATCACTGGACCCACTTCAGTTTGCCTACCAGCCTGGCATTGGAGCGGATGATGCCGTCATTCACCTCCTACATCGCTCCCTCGCTCACCTGGAGACCGCTGGGAGCACTGTGAGAATCATGTTCTTTGATTTCTCCAGTGCCTTCAACACTATTCTTCCCTCGGTTCTGAAGGACAAGCTGGAGAACTCTGGAGTGGACCATCACCTCACTACCTGGATTTTGGACTACCTCACCAACCGACCACAGTATGTGAGGACTCAGGGCTGTGTGTCGGACAGGGTCGTCTGCAGTACGGGGGCCCCACAGGGAACGGTTCTGGCTCCGTTCCTCTTCACCATCTACACTGCAGACTTTTCCCACAACTCCACCCAATGCTTCCTGCAGAAGTTCTCTGATGACTCTGCAATAGTCGGCCTCATCACTGATGGGGACGACAAGGAGTACAGAGGACTGACTCAAGACTTTGTGGACTGGTGCCAGCTGAACTACCTCCAGATCAATGCCAGTAAAACCAAGGAGCTGGTGGTAGACTTCCACAGGCACAAAAATCCTCCACTGCAACCACTGAACATCCAAGGTATGGACATTGAGACTGTGGACAGCTACAGGTACCTTGGTGTTCATCTGAACAGCAAACTGGACTGGACTCATAACTCAGACGCCCTCTACAGGAAAGGGCAGAGCAGACTGTACCTGCTGCGGAGACTCAGGTCGTTTGGAGTGGAGGGCCCACTCCTGAAGACCTTCTATGACTCTGTGGTGGCCTCAGCCATCTTTTATGGTGTGGTCTGCTGGGGCGGCAGCATCTCTGCCGGGGACAGGAAGAGACTGAACAGGCTGATCCGAAGGGCCAGCTCTGTTCTAGGATGCCCTCTGGACCCAGTGGAGGTGGTGAGTGACAGGAGAATGGTGGCTAAGCTGTCATCCCTGTTGGACAACATCTCCCACCCCATGCATGAGACTGTGACAGCACTGAGCAGCTCCTTCAGTGGGAGACTGCGGCACCCACGGTGTGGGACGGAGAGATTTCGCAGGTCTTTCCTCCCCACTGCTGTCAGACTCCACAACAAAGACTTTAACTGATCAAACACACACATCCACAAATATGCAATAACACTAATGTGCAATAATCTTTTCTGGCATCGTTGTATTTTTACTCAGTTGTATATAGCATTTGTATTCTATTTTTATCTTATTGTATATTTTATTCTATTTTATTCTACTGTATATAGTATTCTATTTTATTCTATTCTGTACAGTTGTGTACTGTATTTATTCTTATTTTATTTTATTCTAATTTTTGCTTCATAACTTTTGCACTGTCCACTTCCTGCTGTGACAAAACAAATTTCCCACGTGTGGGACTAATAAAGGTTATCTTATCTTATCTTATCTTAACGGAGATTTGCTGTGTTATGGCGTTAATGTCATTTTAACGAGATTAAAGCTGACAGCACTTGTGGGAACACAACGAATATGACTGCACATTTACGCCGACATCATCCTAGTGCAAAGACAAGTGGAAGCAGACAAAAACAACAAGCACGCATGCTACAAACTTTACCCGAGTCATTTAGACAGCCGTTAGCACATGATTCTCCTTATGGGGACCTGATATGTTTAATATGCTGCTGAGAATATACCCCAGAAGAAGCGTATAGTATAGCTTTTATTTTGGAAAGAGCCATTTCTCTGTAATAAACTCTCTTTTCCAAAGATGAGGGATTTCTCGATCAGATAGATTTATTTTTTTTTATTATTTTGTTGTTTCAGCAACATTAAATTTAAAAACTGTACTTTTGAGTTAAAATATATATTTATAATTTTAATAAATGACAAATTGAAAAGGCATGAACATTTTTTTGTATCGAAAAAATATCGAACCGTGACACCAAAGTATTGAACCGAACCGAACCGTGAATTTTGTGTATCGTTGCACCCCTAATATATATATATATATATATATAAACTTATCCTTCTTTTAATTTTTTCCTATTTCTATTCACTTTCTTGCATAATATTCACAAGATAAATACCGAAATGTGCAGAAATGTTCTTTTAGCTTTTTTTTTTTTTTCTTCTTCAAATGTCAGGTGAGCGACGACCAGTCAGTCGTCCCCACTGAAGGGAAAAGAAGAATACATTTAAAGATGGGCACCATCTTCTTATTCCCTGACTCCCTACTGGAGACATTTTAGGGGGGAGTGATTCAAAAAACCCAACCCACAGAGGAAATCACAGAGACAATTTGATAACAGATGGCAGCAGACTTCTCCCTATGAAAACACTCAGCTGATCGAGCAGTTCACTGAAATGCTCTTGCCAGATCACAAGTCCAAGGATTTAGCATTTTCAGCATAAACAGATGACTGCCTATTGTTACCTTGCATTATCATGGAATACAGTCTTTAAATCAGAAGAATGTTCCCTGCAGGATCTAAATCTTATAAAAAGTATTTCAATCTTTTCAGGAGTGAATGTAGTCTCAGTCTCAAAAAAACAACAAAACACAAACAAACAAGAACTGTAGCATGAATCATAACCTTGTTATATAGAAATAGCCTGTGTGCATCCAATCTCAGAAGTGGATTAGTGTCAGAAATGACGTTACTTGCGATAAAATGTATACGGACCAAAACAAGGTTCAACAAGTAACTATGTTCACAATTAAGTGCGCTATAGCAGACGTAATAAAATAAGCACTTCACCAAAAAAAACAGTGTAGTGCTAGCTACACTACATTGCCAGAAGTATTTACTCACTCATCCAAATCACTGAAGTCAAGTGGTCTAATCACTTCCATGGCCCCAGCTGTATAAAATCAAGCATCAAGCAGACTGCTCAGGAACTCTGTGAATTCTAGCATGGCACCATGATAGGATGCCACATGTGCAACAAGTCCAGCTGTGAAATTTCCTCAGTACTAAATATTCCAGTCAATTGTTATTTAATAACAAAGTGGAAATGTTTGGGAATGACAGCAACCAAGGCACGAAGTACAGTAGGAGGTAGGGCTGGGCCATATCATACCGTTCACGGTAATACCGGTATAATGTTGGGCAACGATAAGATAATGAAATATCGCGATAGAATATGGGTAAAACGCACGTGCGCAGTGCCTTCATTTGCATACGCACATGCCGAAAAAAGCATGACGGCGACGGAGAATGAGGACAGTGAAAGCGGATCGTTGAATGAAACAGATGAACCAGAATTGGTTTGTAAAAATGCTGCAACTTCAGTGGTGTGGAACTGGTTTAGCTTTCGTCCGTCAGATACACAACAAAGCACTATTTTTGGTAGAGCATGCTAGCGGGCCGTCGTTATTACCGTGTTTTTTGGAAAATACGGCACACTTAAAATCAATCCTTTGATTTTTCTGAAAATTGACAGTGCCCCTTATAATCCCGTGTGCCTTATGTATGAATTCTGGTTGTGTTTACTGACCTCGAAACGATTTTATGTGGTACACGGCGCTTGAAAATCTGTCAAATGTTTCAGTACGACTTTGCTAAGCTACGAACCCGCACCGTTTGATGGATTGTCGGAGCATTACGGCTACCGTAGGCAGGAGTCTCGCGGAGTGATACGTACTGTACTTCGACATAATATTACTGTATTGTGCGTGTATAACCTCTTTTTAAGTTTTGTGGATATTATACATGGTTATGCTGAGGATATGTCGGCCAATTTCCACTGGAAATGCCTTTTGGTTAAACTGTCAGCAAGGAATTTGCATTTCCACTGTTAAATTTTTACATAACTTTAATGCACATAAAAAACAGCGGCTTGTTTAAGTGAAAATACATTGATTTTTTTTTTTTTGCACTAATAAAGTTGTGGAGTTGTAAAGTATTTTGTCTAGTGTCAATTATATCGTCAGTTATATTGTTATCGCAAATTTTCAAATGTATATCGTGATAAATATTTTTGGTCATATCGCCCTGCTCTAGTAGGAGGCCATGTAAAATCACAAAGTGGGATAAGCGGATGCTGAGGTTAAAAGTGTGCAAAGTTCTTCTGCAGACTTAATTGCTAAAGAACCTTTATACGGCCTTCAGATTAGATCAAAAACAGTGTGTAGAGAACTTCATGAAATGGGTTTCCATGGCTGAACAGCTCTATCCAAGCCTTAAATCACCAAAATCAATGTTGTGACATAAATGATGCCACTACTGGACTCTAAAGCACTGGAGACTTGTTTACTGGAGTGGCAAATCACAGTTCTCTGTTCTCTGTACCAGACATACTCTGGCAATGCGATGTTGGTGGTTCCCAGAAGAACATTACTTGTCTGACTGCATTGTACCAAGTACAAAGTTTGGTGGAGGGGTGATTATAGTGTGGGGTTGTTTTTCAGAGCAAACTGCCACTCCTGAAAAGTGGCACTTGACCTCTAATTCCAGCGAAAAGAAAATACTGGACAATTTCATGCTCTGAACTTTGAGGAAACAGTTTGGCCCTTCCCTGTTCCATCATGAATGCACTCAGGTGCACTGAGCAAGGTCCATAAAGACTTGGTGTAGAGGAACTTGACTGGCCTGCACAGAGTCCTGGTCTCCACCTGATAGAACACCTCTGGGATGGGATTTAGCACACACTTTGAGACAGGCTGTCTCATCTAACATCGGTGGCTGACTTCACAAATGTGCATGTGTAAGAATGGCCAAAAATTCCCTGAAACACTCATAAACCTTGTGAAAATCCTTCTCAGAAGAGTTAAAGCTGATATAGTTCCAAAGGCTAGCACACATCAAAGATTAAACCCTATGGATTAAAAATGGGATGTTACTCCAGTTTATATGTGCGTGAAGGCAGAGGCACAAATACTTTTGGCAATATAGTGCATTTGTCTTGCCAGAATCTGCTTTCTCTTCTGATTGTTTCTAGAATAGGAAATAATGTGAACATAAACAGCATATTGGATGCTTGTTTAGCATTTGAATTAGCCTGGGAGAGTTGATATGCCCTGTGTAGATAATAGATGAATTTGTCATAAAGTATATAAAACATAAAAAATATCAAATATAAAAAATAAACGCTTAATTTCAATCACAATGTAAGCACATTTTGGTTGAAATCTATTTAGCCTTTTTGGGGGTGGTTGTTGGGGTTCTTAGCAGTGAATAACTAATCAAGATCCAAAAAGGAAACTGTAATTGAAACCAAGTCTCCAGTAATCATGTATTAAGTAAAGTCATTGTTTATTTTGAGCAAAAATACAATGGAAATAATTAAAAAAGAGAATACAAATTCAAAGCAAGATCCAGAAATATGCTTTCAGAATCACAGTTGCCATTATA
This sequence comes from Pelmatolapia mariae, assembly GCF_036321145.2. Classification (NCBI taxonomy): domain Eukaryota; kingdom Metazoa; phylum Chordata; class Actinopteri; order Cichliformes; family Cichlidae; genus Pelmatolapia; species Pelmatolapia mariae. The sequence continues at coordinate 32,885,271 of NC_086233.1, forward strand.
CAATGACACTGATCACAATGTTAGAGAGATGCAGCACAAAAGGATGGCTCAACACACATTTAAATTCACGTGGATGTAAACGTGACAGCCCATGCTTATACAAATGTAAATGCAGAATACATAGTAGCATTAGTAATACAATAATTTGTGAAACAATGCTGCTAGTAGCAGTAGTCATATTATGTTTTCTTGCAAAATTCCCCATGTCACAAAGTGAATAAATTCTTAAAATAAAAAGTTAGTGTTATTTGATGCAGGTTCAAAAATGTCCCTGCTTCCCAAAAGCTTGTGCTGTAAGAACATTAAAGTTACTTATTATTACATGAGGCTATGAGATTGCCAGAAAGCAACACATAGTGTGTATGACAGAGCCAAATGATTATAATTTTATGAAGCATTTGTATTACATTTGTACATCTCATGCTATTTTACTGCCACAGAATGGTCTTCACATACATGAAATGTATTCAAATTACCAACACTCCAATATACGAAAATAAAATTATAGTTACACATATGAACATGTAATTTGCATTAGCTACGACATATTATACTTTATAATATTACTAATATTATAATATTGTTTAGTAAAACAAAGCTGTCACAGACTGGATATTTATATTAAGCATACATTTCTTAAAAAAACAAAACAATAAAACCCACAATTACTGACAGATTTTGGATCTGTTGTTTTTGAAAGAAATTTAATGAGGAATCTATTTAATATTTAATCAGCACAAATCAAGGATTTGCCTTTCTAAAATAACTACATAGATGTACTATACGGAGGCCCATCCAGTGGTGTGTTACCTAATTTAAGGCTGATTGATCATTATAAAAAGCCTTTGCCAGTAATGGTAATTGCTGATTAAAGAAGCACTGCTTTTTGTTCCCTAGTGTAGTTGCATGTCTGGAGCTTCAGCTTAGGTTTCGATAAGTCTCAAAAGGGGTAGAGATGCAAAGAAAAAAGCCACTCCTGATATTGGCCCAAAAGATCAACATGGGCAAAGGGACACAAAAACTGGACAGAGAAAGATTGGAAAATGTGTTATGAACAAACAGTCTGTGTTTGAGATGTCTGAACCAAAAGAAAAACAGCTGTGAGATGTAGAATAAATACACAGATGCTGAAAGAGGTGGTTGATCCCAACTACTATGGTTTAACATCATTCTAAAGTGAAACCAGATTATAACCAAAAGCAAAGTTAAAAAATTATGCAAAAAAATTTAAGGAAGTTGGTCAGGTAACAGGTATTCAACAACTGAGTGGCCGGCACAGGACCTCAACCTTATTACTAACGTGTTGTGTGAACAGCTTGTCAGTATGGTACATAAGAAGTGCTCAGTAAACCATCCTGATTTCATGAAGGGTATTCTTTCTATCCGTCCATCCACTTATCCTTATCTAGCACAATCCTGCAGGATTGTGCTAGCCCTGCAGGATTGCAGGGCTAGCACAGAGACAGACAACCATTCACACTAATGGGCAATTTAGAATCACCAGTTAACCTAACCCCACTAACTGCTTGTCTTTGGACTGTGGGAGAAAGCCAGAGTACCCGGAGAGAGCCCATGCAAACACGTGGAGAACATGGGAACTCCACACAGAAAGGCCCCAGCCAGCTGGAGGATTCAGACTTGGGACTTTTTTTTGCTGTGAGGCAACAGTGCTAACCACATGGTGCACGCTGCTTCTTTACTTTTTTCCTTTAATTTAATATTTCACATTTGGATGTGAAAAGGAGTTCCAATATCCCACTGACAACTTTGAGTAACTAAAAGTTGTCAATACAAGGTTCTGTTGATTTATCTTCAAATTTGAAGACATTGAGGGAAATGTGAGCACAAAATAATATTTTTCCCCCTGACATTATCACTTTAATCATGAAGAACAGAAGGTATTCTTTATCGTTTTCAGACAGATCTATGATAGCTCCCCTCTGTTTTAGCTTAAACAATTTTTCTTGACAAAGCAGTTTGTTGGGTTTTTTTTTTTTTGCCAAACCTTCAAATTAATCCAGTCAAAATTTAATGCCATTTCCCCAATGTGTAATCAAGGAATGACTGTATGCAAATGGTTTGTAGCTCGTTTCAGTATTAAAGTGTTGCCATTATTGATGATGCTAAGAATGTTTGTATTTCTTCGCAGGCTTTTTGGAGGGAGAAGGGTTTTTCTGGGGAAATAGTGGCAGGGTCCTCCACCGAGTGTCCATTCTGTGTAACCTTTGATGCCACCAGCCCTTTTGGTAATGCTGCTCTGGTAGGATTCATTGCTGGCCAGCAGGCTTCTCATTGGGAATCAAAAGAGGTAATGGAAAAATGCTGTAGAGAGGCTTTTAAGTAACTTTCTATGCACATGTCATTTAAACATGACAGTATCTTCAACATGTTTTAATAAGCAGAAACTTGCATACTCCTCCACCATCAGGATCATTTGCTTTTACTTGGATGTCCATTGCTAGTAGATATAAACTAAAGAACTCCCCAATCATGGGTATATTTAGGGTTAGGTCTTGTTTGCATTAGAGAAAAAAGCCACATCGAATGCATTCTCAAAATGATGTTGTTCAGTGGCAGCATTATAAAACTGCACTCAAGATTGCTCATCACCCGAGTGCAGATAAAGCACTGCCTTTAGACTGAGAATTGTGGGGTACTGATGCAAGCTTTCAGTAACTGCAACTTCAGTAAATAACAGACAGAAGTGTTTTTTACCTGTATAATAGAAAGAAGACTTTAAGAGCATCCCTAAAAATAGACAGTGGGTATTTTTTGCTTGTTAAGTGTTTAGAAATAAAGGGAAGGTGGTTATAGTTACTGTTACCAGGTTTAAGTTTAAGGTTTAAGTTGTAAAAGACAACCCACAAAAATAGAGAATGACTTAACTAAAATTTAAGATGCATGGTTGTTCATGTTATTGGCCAACCAATCTATTATTTCTTAACAAAGAGCATTTAAAAATATTTGGAATTGTACAAGTCTTGTCTTAATCTTTTAAATTCCTTTGAATTCTTTTCAGCAATAGCTTTGGTATAGGAAGAATGCAGGCTTTATATGCCTTTAAGCGTGTGTTGTAAATGTGTGCGAGTATGGTTAAAGTGGTTTGCAACACGCTTTTCACACACAGCCTACACTCTTTCTACATACATACATACATACATACATACATACAGGTAGCAGTGTTTCCCTTTACATAAAAATATAAATATATTCAGCCCCATCTATACAGTTGTTTTTGCCATCTAAGTCATCCTGACTGGCTAAAGCTCTTGAGTAACTATCACCCTGCTGCTTTATTCTGTGTAGGATGCTAAATAATTCAACAAAAGAAAAAAAAAATCCCCAAACTATGGTGGTATATGTGAGTAGACGTGGCATCAGACATGCAATTACGCACAGTATGTGCTGCTGCAAAGTATGAGTTTGTTATTATTTTATGTATTTTATGTGTTTTTGCTTTGTTTTTTTCTGTATTTTTTTCCATTTCCAGGTCTCTTGCACTTCGCTGGCTTTCTATTGTTGCAGTTTTAAATTTGTTTAAATGTTTACTTGGATGCTGTTTCTTTGCCTGTTTTTCTTGTAGTATGCCAACATTACCAATGCAGAAATACAGGGGATTGAAGATTGCACAAAAAATAGTGTGAACTTTACCGTTTATTGGAGCAAATGGGATGACTCCAAAATTAACTTGACACTTCATTCACCTTCGTTGAACTCAAGTCTTTATAAATAAATAAATATAAATAAATAAATTAGAATTAACTACAATGTTCCTGAATTATAAATATTATTGCTCAACTCATGTTTTATGTAATAGGAGGCCATTCTTGTTTGGTTTTACAGAGAAACTCAAACAGAATGACAGGCTGATGTTAGCACAGCCGGTCAGAGTGTAAAGGAGAAATCTGTGACCTGTTGTGACACACAAAAAAATAATGTATTATTTATTAATTTATTAGGAAACATAATAAAACAACAAATAAAAATATTTGTAGGAAATCATCTGTGTTTGATTTACATACATTTACTGTAATAGATCAATGTCACTTTCAGAAACACTCAAAAACATGACGTGTTTGGCTTTAATTCTTTTCCTAGAATCTCTATAACACAGGCAAAGTTTAAATGACTTTTATTGCATCTCGTTTTGTTACCAGGCCTCAGCTGCTCATCATGTGTGCTAATACAACTGTGAGAATGAGTTGCACAAATTCTTTACTTCTTGTGTCCAAATTGGAATGGTTTCTAGACAATACATTCATACTTCAGCACAAAGCATGTTGTTACAGTCTTAAGTTAGAGAAAGTGCCAAGTTACAACACACATTTCTGTTTCTGTTTATAGGTTGGAGAAAGGAAAAATGCTGTGCTTTCCAGTCTGGTCAAATATCTAGGTCCTCAGGCTGCATCTTTCATTCATTATGAAGAAAAAGTAAGAGCTAAGTGCCAAATGTCTGGTGAAATAAAACAATATTTTTAGTTTAAGGTGGTTCCGTACAGTGCCAAAATGTATCCCATCTCTCTCACTCACTTTGCAGTTTTCTGGTTTGTATTCTTAAGGTATAAAGTTTTTGTATTATATTAGGAAAAAAGCAAACAAAAATAAATTAAAAGTTATTTTAGACTGCACTGGGGTTTCACAGTGAGTCTAGAATCATTTCCACAGACCATAAATTGTGTCTAAAACCCTCCAAATTTGCATCCCTTTCTAGTGTGGAAAGTGGACAAGTTCTGTTAACAGGCCTGCCTTTTTAAATTCTGAAAGAGTAGCTGCTGCATTCTGTTATTCTTATTTTCCTGATAGTACTGCTTCTGATTACTCTGCTTTTAAAACATCTCAGCCACAAGCACAGCATGGTTTGCTCTTGTGTTGACTGCATGAGGAAATACAAGAAACCTGAACTCCCAGTACCTTAGGAAATGAAAAGCCAGTAGATAAAAAAGACCACAATGAAGAACATACACAAACAATTAACATGACTGTGTCATCAGCCGTCAGAATAATGAGGAGGAAAGCCAGGATGGAATCAAAAAGTATAGTGGTGACTCTAAATAAGGCTCATAAACAAGGTAATTCTTGACTTGTGACAGTCCCTAGAGACACGCTAAAAAAAGGCCACATTTTGAAAGTTCAATGGCAGACTTTAGGTGGCTGCTTTAAAAACATGCTGTCAAAACAAGCAGAAACTGAATAAATAAGTCACTGGAAGGCAAGCATGTCGAATGTGGGCTGGGTCTCCAAATGGGGCACAATCACCCATTTTGCACACGAGATACTACATCTTCTACAGTCCTGGGTAAAAACAATGTACATGCAATAAACTGTCTTTGAAAGATACTTTTAATTTTAATCTGCCTATCATCCTAAAAATGTGTCAGACACAAACCAAATAGCTCAGCTGTATTACATGATGTAGCACATTCATTTATGGTCTGTAAAGGAATACATTGGTAAGGCAGATAATTTATTTAAATAAATTGTATTTTATTTATATATTTAACATCTATACAGTTTGATGAACTATTTCTCTCTTTTTTATATCCTGCACCACTTTTTTCCACATGAAAAAAGAAAAGTTTGCATTTAACCATTTTGCATGTCTATTTTAGGGGAAAACCTAATGTTAACTCATGCTGATGAAATATTCACTAAATATTCAGTCAAGTCATGATTTAGGTGTTTGGTTGGCAGATGGGATTAATTTATTGCAGACTGACCTGTTGATTTGGTTCACATAACTGTCAGCATGTGCAGCTGTGGCACAGTTTATGGCACACTTAATTCTCCTATACATGAACAAGGAAAAGGGAAAAGCAACAAAGCAGTGATAGCTAACCAACTCAGAAGCTAGCAGCGTTGCACAAAAAGCTAATGACATGAACATGGAAGAAGTAGACCTGAGGAGCATATGAAGGTGCAGAAATGGGCACCATTACTGGCTGCAGTTAATAGTACAACATCTGAGGTTTTCCTCCTAACTGGAGGGAATTATGGCAGCCTAAGCAAAGTTGAGCAAGGAGATATGAAGGAGAAGGACTGCAGGTCAAGCTGCAATCATAACTGTCTGAGGATGATGATGCTTCTCTCCACCCCCCCAAAAAGTATGCTGCAAGTGAAAAACAAAACGTCAAAACGTTGAAAGGAAAACTTCTACATTTAGAGATATTCCCAGACATGAACATATTAAATGCCTTAAATGTTTCTCCTTACCCACTCCAACGTCTTCCTACTCTCAATTTTAGGTTAACTGGTGGTTCTAAACTGGTCATGGATGTGAGGCAGATAAAATGCTTTAAGTAGAATAAATTACTGTATAAATGTACAAGTCTAAATTTGACTTGTAGTCTAAATACCTTTAAGTGGTAAGACAAGAGAGTACTATATAAATGTAAGTGCATATATTACAAACTGAGGCTGGTGGGCATATAGAGGGGGCTAAAATCCCCTGACCCCCATGCTCTTTTTTGACATTTGGATACTGGAGGTGCTTGACTTTGACATTTAAATTATTCTGAGCGGACATACCGGGTCAGGGCAAGAAACACCCACTGAGAATGTGAATAATGAAGCTTCTCAACCACAAGCGACAACTTGATGGTAATCTATGTTGCCTAGGCTAGATTCCATTTTCACATCTACATAAAATCTCAGAATCCTGCAAGCAACCTAAGAACTATGATTCACTTCACCAGCAGCTGTGGAGACAGAAAATATATGGTGGGATTGCACTGGCACGATCTTAAAGTCACTGAATAATCCACAGGACTTGTTGAGAACATCAGGGAAGTAATGAGTGAGGGCTAAACAGAGAATATACACCAGAAATTTTCTCTGCACTCTGGGCTAAGCAGTGTGACGAACTTTCTAGACATTAAAGGAACAGAGAAATTTAATCCGGTACTTAATAATCCATCTTAGAAAGAATGTTAAGTTTAAAAGAAGAGAATAAGTAAATCTGCACAGAACTTTGGATAGTGACTGATAAGTCCCTAACATTTTTATTTCTATGTTTATATTTAGTTGTCCTTTCTAAGGTGTTATTTAAATGTGTTGTCATGAAGGCATCCTTACTCTCTTTTAACTGGATGACATCCTAGGAGGTGGGCACCCATGCAAGTTGAAAGATTAGCTTTCCTGTGTGCAGATTCAAGGTGTTGGATGATTAGTATTAGTATTACACATTTTCCTCAACAAATAATTCAATATAGTTAACATTTTCCAAAGGAAAATTAGATGTTACATTTTGTACTTTAGGCCTCACTGGGGCTTAAAAAGAGTCAAATTCTGTATCATCAAAACTCTGATATTATTATGTCTTTTTGGTCCCTGCCTGAGAATCATTATATATTTAGGTTTTCACACTAAAATGTTTAATATCGAATCATTGTAATACGAGTTTTACGGATTTAGGCAGCTTGCAAACATTAAACTAGTATCAGCTTATTTAGCATACTATACAGGAATGTCAAGGAGTAGTCCATGGTATCTTCCATGGTCCATGGTTATGTCCTCATAAATTGTCAAAAATATTATGACTGCTATGAAATCAAGCCATATGTGATGTGAAACAATACTGAAAAATATAATTAAATCCATTTTCTCCTGCAGGATTGGGCCAAGGAGGACTACAGTGGTGGCTGTCCTGTTAATGTCATGGCACCAGGTTTGCTAACATATTACCACTCTAGCCTGAGGAAGCCTTTTAGCAGGTAAACACCTGACTAATGACATATATACCAGTGAATTACAATACTTATTCTCCCTTACATTAAAATAACTCATCGTCCATCTGCATTTGTATCCACACAAGATTAATAGTAATGTTTTCAATGGCTAAACGTGTGGAGTTATAGAATTCACAGTTGTAAATGTTAACACAGTACAGAAGGCGACAGGATGAGAGATACTGAGTATATTTGCTGAATGTTTATACTATTTTTATACAACAAAAAATAGGTCTGTATTCTCCCTGCCAACTAGATATTACTCACTAGCACCCAGTGCGTACAGATCATTGACATGAGTCGTGGGAGTGATTACATCTTTAATGATACATAGTAGTCCAGTTCTAAAGAAATGGCAAGAGGTCATCAGGAGGGGTGTTCTCATGGGAAAATGCCCTATAATCCACTTCTAATGGCCTGTTCAGAGATGCACAAAGCTGAAAAACGAGAGAGAGAGAGAGAGGGAGAGAGATGGGGAGGGGGATCCAGGTAATGCATTTCCATAATGACATGAAGTCCGTGGGGAGCAGAGGAAGCTCATTACATAACGTGACTGAAACAGCAGAAAGGTGATGGTAGCTCTCAGCCACATCCCTACCCCATATAAGAAATTGATTCTCAAGGGCATACTATAACCTTGACACAAATCTAGCACGTGTAATGAAGACAAACCCAAGATTGGTTGACAAAAATGCTGCTGGTGCTTCCAAGGTAATGTATTTACCAGTGCAAAAAATTTAGCTAGTGTCCCATTATTATCCCATTATGGGATTTGACATGGTCTGTATCTTTATACTGACAATGTGTTTTTCACACTTCACACACTGACTAATTATTCTAGGTTAATAATACGCTTGAATGGACAGCATGGAGGATGTTTGAGAGCAGAGAAGAGGGTATGTGAGATGTGAGAAAAACCAAGACATATGAATAAACTGACTTCAGTAGGTTTTACACCAAGTTAGCAGAAAGAAAGATTAATTCTTTAGTATAAATATAAATATGTAGTTTAAACAAAAGATCTCTGTTTTTTACCAAGGGAGGAAACATCTGGGATAATATGTCAAATCCAAACACGCACTGTTGTGCCCCTTTGTGAAAAAGGAGCAACTAAAAGTAGCTTGCTTGGTTTACACTAATTTGATTATATGTTTAATATAATTCCCGGGGCTTGCATCATAGTATCTAGTATGTGGACATTAAATTCTAACAACTTACAGAGCTATCGCTCTCCATCAGATCTATGTTAAAGTCTGCATCTATTCAGTCACTTCATGATTAGTCTGTGAGTCCCATCTAAGTCTGTCTTAACAGCAGCAACCTCATTCTGAAATACCAGTATGAGTCCCTGTTCCAGTAGTTAAGGCCTGAACTTTCTTACGGTTTACAGGTGGTTAGCTCAAGCCAAAATAATGCAAAGGAAAATAAAGTAATGACAGATTTTCCACAAGCAAACCTTCAGGGGAACCACTTCATTACTGATTCTTCATGTATTTACATGGTTTACAATAAATTACATTTTATTTGAAAACAAATACATTCTTTAAGCAAAACGTATCCTTCTGAATCTTGATTTTGCCATAATCAAGGAACACTGATATATGGCTAGGAAACACTGCACAGTAGGAGTGCTGAAAACATGCAAGGCACCCCCACTCTAAACAGCTGAGAAAAAAAAAAAAGATACTGGCCACAAGTTCTACCCCTCAGCCTCAGGAGTGTTTCCAGAAAAGTTGATCTCAAGATCAAAGGTTTTGAACTCACACAGGCGACTGCACCTATGGGATGAATTTAAAAACCCACGTCACCTTGTTCTCGATTTATTGTGGTCACAAGATTTTTAGAAAACTTCAACTTTGACCATGACATTAAGGCCAAGGTCACCGGGGGTTCAAACTTGTCTGAGGCGATTAGTTGCTTTAGTTGGTATCAATTTTAAAATCCTAGTTGACTTCATCATTCCCAGTTTTAGAGACTATATAAATGTTATACTTGTGCATATCCAGCAGCACCTGTGTTATATGACTGACTTTTATACCGCTACTTTTACATCCCACACACATTTAAGCTCACAAAAACAAAGCATTTCCTTTATTTTGATAGAGCACTACAGTTATGACGGCTGTCAGCTGAACGGTTTCACTTACTTCTTATCATTTAATCACCCATTTAAACAAGACACCAATCAAGTTCAATCAGGGCCAAAATGCAGACTTTTTAATTTGACAAGCTCTCGTTCTTTTCATCATAATGCTGCGGCTCATTATACTGTTTACTGCCACCTGCTATGCATGCCACTGTAATGGCTGAGTTGATTGATTTCCCTCTCCACCACTTCTGCATGTTTGATTTTTTTTTTATTCTTACTGGATATATTGCTTTCCTTTTTCATTATCATGTATCCTATATCTCAATGATATGAATAGCTGCTGCATAAATCCATTACAGAGTACCCCTCAAGCAAGTGTGTAATCATATGCTGCAGCCAATTATCCTATAGTTGAGGTGATATTTGGTACCTCCAAACATACATTCTGGAAAGCTAAACTTTACCTCTAAGCTTAGGCAGGTGCGTGTTGTGAGAGACAGACTCAGCATTACCAGCTCATTACCAAACTCACTGACATCTCAGACTTGGGTCTTAAGGTCTTAGAAATTCTGCTGTTGTTGAAGTTGCCTATTGGGCTGGACTAAACAGTCAAAATCCTTATCACATTCACACTGCAGCTTTGCCACACATTGACCCTCTGTTTACTCCTGATTACTCTCTACTCTTTTAGCACCTTTGCTGAATGGTATTTTAGTTGTTCAATTCAGTGTTCGCATCTATTTGTGGATTTCATCGACATAGCCTGCTTTGCTAAAAAGTATGAATAGAGAGTAAAGACTGTTTGTTGCAAAGACATCAAAAACTTAAATCAGCATACCCATTATTCACACAAATTAAACTCATAACTTCAACTGGCTTAATTTCCTCTAACACAGTTATCACACACAAGGAGGTAACCATGCTCTTGCATGCAGCCACCATGCACAGCTGTCATTATCTGATGCTCATGTATCATTATTCCTATTTTTTTGCATATTTGTCACATTTACATGCTTCAGATCAAACAGATTTTAATATTAGATAAAGGTAACTCAGGTAAATACAAAAAAATGTATGCTTGGAATTGTTTTGGGGGTTTTTTGTTTCATTATCCAAGGGAAAAAACTGCATGCCCCTTTGTAAGTTAATACATACATAACTTGATAAAATTTATTTATTTATTTAATTTAATTTAATTCAGTATTAAAATGCATTTGATGGCCTGAAAGATGTAACTGTACACAATCATTGTGGTAGTGTAAGCAATAGCTTCCAAGTACCAAAACTGAGTTAGACTGGCATCATTTTTAACCAAGGTGATTGGTTAATACGTCTCATTGTGGCATATGGTTTTTCCTTTTTGTGGTTACCCACAAAAAGGAAAAAGAAAATTGTATGAGAACAAAAGAAGCAATCATATGTACCAAATTAAATGCATGGTTGCCATAGGAAACCTTAGAGGAGGCAAATAGATTTTTTTCATAGATAATACAAAACAATAGGACAACAGTTACTACATAATGGACTTGAAGCACTCTTACTTGCTGTAGGGCACTTGAACCACCCGGAAGATTGTCTCTCTTTAACCTGGAGAGGCTGTGAGTGACTCCATCAGGTCACCAAAACCTGGTGCAAAAACATGCAAAAACATATTATATCCCAAAGAAAAAAAATTAATCCACATAAAAAAATCCCCTCATCATATCTAATAGTATGCTGAAGTACCTATAGTGTAGAAAGCTGTGAATAAAAAACTAGAAATCTCTAAAATTTACCATCCTCAAAAAGGGGATTTGTCCAGTGAAAGTAAAAATGATCCTACATTTTATTGGTGTTAGATTCCAGTAAGACTGAGCATTATGTTAAAAAAAAATCAAATTAACCATCATCTGACCAAGGTGTGCAGAGTCTTCAATTAGAGCAAATGCAAACATCAAAGAGACTGCTGGCAAAAAATACATAATCACCTATTTGGGACTAAACATGTAAGCCATGTAGACACAGGGAGGCAATGAGGTTAAGGGACATGTCCAATTGCTACCTATATATCCGCAAACAGGTGGATAATTTACAGATATGTCCATAAATATTTGGACAATGACACAGTTTTTATAGTTTTGCCTCTGTACAACACCACAGTGGATTGTAACTCAATCAGGATGTGATTCAAGTGCAAGCTTTTTTTACTTTTAATTTAACGAGTTTAATACAAAGATTTTATAATTTGAGCCAGTTTTGTAAATAGCCCTATATGTTAAAGCGCTCAAAAATAATTCAACAATTAACTGAAAAGGAATTTCACAGCCAGACAAGGCCTGGTCCTTTGTTATTTCAAGAATAATTAATTAGTGTTGAACTTACTTTTGTTTGCTCACCGACGATGACTAAAATGCAGAATAATTTCCTTGGTTAATAAAAATGCCTTTACAAAATTTAGCCACATTGAGAACTCTTGCTTGTCTTTGTCAACCTGTATTACCAAGAGAGACCTTCATAAATATAAACACAGAGAGTTTGCAACAAGGTACAAACTACTGGTTATAGTCAAGAACAGGAAGGCAGCCACTGGCACTAGTATTTATTGATGTTTTAACTGCTGATAGAAGTAGAAGGATGAAATTTGATGTGTTGACAGCTACACTCTCCGCTGTGTTCAGATAATGACCCAAAGCATAGTACAACCAACAACCAAGTCAAAAACCTGATCTCAATCTGACATAGCATGTTTTCCACATATCAAAGACAAAACGTCAGAGATGCCCACAAACAAGCAGAAACCAAAGACAGCTACAGTAAATGCCTGACAGAGAATATCAAGGAAGGAAACACGGCATTTGGTGATCCCGATGGGTTCTAGACAGTCTTTGACTGGATTTTCACCCAGTTATTAGAAACAATCATTGTCCAATTACTTTTGTACCTCTGAAAAAGTAGTAGACATTACATAGCTGTAATTCCCAAACAATTAATGCAATGCTTTTGTTAAATCCCTCTGAAAGCCTGCACTTCAGTCACATTTTGATTCTATGAACTAAAATCTACTGTAAAGATATGCAGAGGCAAAATTATGAAAGTTTGATTGCCCATATATTTATGATCCTAACTGGTATCAAATGATCAGTGTGCAGTTGTTGATTGTAATTATGACTAAAAATTGTTGTTGCATTTAAGAACCAAGCAGACAGAAATGACTGTAGATGCCTTAATAGTCATTTTGTCACTATGTCTTCTGGTGAAAAACAACAGTGTGTATAAAATGGCCCAACTCCAACTGCTAATTCGAATCAGCCAATACTGTAAGCACTCTTTAGAGGTAATTATTTACTGAAACAAATTCTCAAGGAGGTGCACAATTCAGTTCAGTGCACAAAAAAAGGACGAAAATTACCTCTTGAAAAAATAGAAACAATTGACTCGGCTAAGCACAGATAGACTATCATCCAAAAGCACCCACCCATCCCAATCTGCATTGCATGTTTAGTTTCTGCAGAATCTCAATTACGGGGTCAGGTCAGGAAGCGTTACGTGTTATTATGCTTGTTTAGGGGCTCATGTTTGGTTTTCCAGACCTTCCAGACAGAAACAGTACTGCAGACAGTTCTTCAATACTATCCTACCTCTCGCTTCTATAGCTATTTGATTGGATCTTTGAAAAAAAATAGCTAACCTGATGCTAAAGTATCAACAGCAGAGGGTGGATAGTGGCCTCTTTGCATAATGTAGCTGATGATAAGGGACAGTAATGCATGCACTGTAGGGCTGGGTATTGTCACTGATTTCTAGAATCAATACGATTCCGATTCACAAGGTCCCGATTCGATTCGATTCACGATTTCGATTAGATTCAAATTGGGCAAATTTTGCCTCAGACAGTCAGAAATATTATATTTATCAGTACTGACATTTGTGAGACTTCATCAGAGGTGTAAGCATCACAGCAGTTGCCTTTGTGTCAAACTGAGGATAAAACACAGAAAAACATGAAGGAGATTTTCCTGGCCTGGCTTTTTCTAGTAGATAGCCTTAAAATATTCTGCAGTAGAACAAAAACAGAAGAAGGCCATCAATCAACATATGAACATTACCTGATGCTGCTGAAGTGAAGCAGAGCAAAGTTACAGAGGTTTTATTAGAGACACAGCTAAGCGTTTTGCAGTTTGTCATAATTTTAAAAAAGTTTACATTTCTTCGGTATTGAACAGCAGAAGTGAGGCTTTCTTGTCAGAAGTCATTAAAAAAAAACAAAAAAAAAAAAAACAGCGGCCGACAGCTGTACACAACGGTAGACTAGTGTGTAATAAGCAAGCGAATAATGCATAAAATTGAGATTTTTAGATGGAAACTGTTCTTAAAGTATACAGAGAGGGAGAGAGAGCCCTACAAAGTGTGATGATATTGTGGTGGAAGCAAAACAGCAAAAGTAGGAGGGAATTCATGACGATGTTTATGGGAAGCGAAATGTGAAGCTTAGTTTGGATCTTCTTTTGCTGATGGTTCAGTCAGTTTTGGTTGGAGAGTGATGAAACCTGCAGCTTCAGAATCTACTGCAAAAAAAAGGCGTAAACACAAAGCTTTGAGCTGTCGGCTTTCAGCCGCGACGGTGTGAGAAAACCGATGTCTCACTGATTCTGATGTGTCGGCTCCGCGCTTTGTGCTTATGTCTTTTTGCAGAATCCATTTACCTGCTCTCATTTGCTGTCTAGCTGTTTGGTGGTTGTTGAAATAGTTTTGTGAGGTTTAACCTGAGATTCTGGGATTTCTGACAAAATACATGTATATTTAAAAATCGATTCAGGATCTTAATGAATCAATATTGCTTTATTCAAGCTAAAATCGATTTTAATCGATAAATCGATAATCAAAACCCACCCCTATTTAACAGAGCTTTTGTCTCCTGTGTCTTTGGGATCACCAGATGAAAGCAGCTACATACATTGCCATGGTATCTCTATGTAGTAGTAGTATGTAGTCTATGACCAGCATTTGTTTTTCAGATTTCTTTCATTAGATCAACAACAAGACAGCACTTCTTTTGAGAAACCCACAATGATAGACTCTTACCAGTGATATAGCCCTGCAGTCTGCACAGTCTGGCTGAAACTTACTTTGACAGCAATATGTTCAGATCCGAAGCACATGATACGGACTGATGTTGACAATAAAGCTGGATACCATGGGCAGTAATTTGTAAGATTTATAAGACATTCTTGGCCGTGTTGTCATTACATGGAGCAGAAGAGGTGGATGAGGGGCAACATCGTTACTGTGCTTTTCCAGGCAGCAAGCCCTACAGCGTTGAACAGACCTAATCTAATTTGTTAGTGGGAGATTTCAGTGCACAGAGACATAGACCATCTAAGCCAGCAGAGATTTGTTTTATGGGTGAATCTTAAACGGTATCTGTTTGTGAGAGAAAATCTTATCAGTCAACACCATCATATGTATTATTATTTCTTAAGACATCATAAATACATTACTATCATGTATTGACAAGGGCAAGGGAACACTGAACTTTGTGTGTATTCGTATATGACTCACTAAATTTCTTGATTTACAGGATACATTGGGCAGGAACAGAGACAGCCACCCAGTGGTGTGGATACATGGATGGAGCGGTGCAAGCTGGTCAGAGAGCTGCTCTGGAGGTGCTGGCTGAAGTGTCCCACATGACTCTGACCACAGAGGAGCAGGAAGAATTGCAGTGCATTCAAAATGTCAAGAGTACTTCTAAGCAAAGACCATCATCCAAACTCGTGTACCTGCCTACAAGCAAATCTGTGGTTATAGCAACACTCACAATAGGAGCTGTTCTTCTGCTGGCTCAGCATCAAAATACAGTATTAAAGATCAAAGAGTACTTCACAAATGCCTTTTCACCAATCAAGCACAACCTTCTGCTGTGATAACAAAAAAAACCAAACAAACCTGTAAACCAAGAGTACATTTAAGCAAAAAAAAATGAAAAAAAATAATTTAAAACAAGATGAAAAATATATTGGCAGCAGCCAGTGGTATCAATTTCAAATATTTTCACAAGATTTTCAAAAAACTTGACCTAAAACCTCTGATCTTGAGGTCAGACCACTGACATTGGAACTCCATCCAAGGTTTTTAGTAGTTGCACCTGTGGTATCAATTTGAATGGTCTTGTTCTCGAGTTATTGCATTAACAAGCTTCCACAGTGCCCGCCTGCCAGCCTGGCAAGGTGACAACAATACCACATCAGCCTTTTATGGCTGAGGGGTAAAAAGCTAAAGGTTCTGCTGGAATCTAAATTATTTTCACTAGCAGTGACTACAAAAACAACAACAACAACACGCCCCCCCTAAAGTCATAAAGTTGTGCTTATGACATTAGGACCAGAATGCAGGACTTTTACATGTACTCTACTTTTGCTTGCAAGGTGTAACTAATGAAGTGACTGGTGAATACAGATGTATGTGGGAGAGCCTTTGGGAAAAATACCTAAGAAAACTCAAAGAAACTATTTATATAAATAAGAGGGAAAAAAAGGTCTGCACTGCAGTTAAAACCAGTTTGTCATGAGAAAATCAAGCCTTCACAGTGTATGCCTTTTGAGGTTTCACACAAAGCCATAACATCTGGATGAAAGGTTTGAAGCTATTCCACAAGCATGTTTTTTGACTCACAAAACCATAAAAAGATGAACGAGTGTAAGATGGATGAACCAGTCAGACAATGGACATATCCAAGAGAAGGTGATTTAATCGCTATCACTTGATTGCACAGTCGATTGAAAGGATTTTTGTCACTTCCAATGTCTCCTCTAGAGAGGATCTCAAATGCCCACTAATCACTGTATGGTAGTCTGTGACTCCTTTGGCGCCATGGCTTTCTATTTGTCTTTGTTATCACTAGCTTGCACTGAATCAACTGCTTGTTCTCCCTGGTTTCACTTAAGCCAGCCCAGGCTGAATCAAGGCCAGTGTCCTAACATTTCTGAACATGTTTGATTATTTGTAGCATTTGATTACTGACCCATTTTTTGTTGAGAGTCAAATGAGCTGAAATCAGTGCAATGGTTCTTGTGCAAGTAAGTTCTGAATAAATTCAGTATAAAATGCAAAAAGATGCTTATGTACATTTTTCTATGAGTCGCCTGTAATAATAGGCAAAGTATAGTGAATTGTACTATTTTAGAACTCCTCATTGCTCTCAGAGGTACCTTATTATGATATATGCCATTGCCAGCTCAAGGCACACATGCAGTAATGTACCATCTGGGAGAATGGCAGCTTGCCTTGTCAGTTGCTATTTTTTCCATCATTAGTTGAAATCCAGTTCTTGATTTTAGTGATAAATGCATTCCCATCCCCATTCCCACTGGGATATCATGAGTACTAAGTAGAAAAAAGTTGGCCAAACTATTGTGTTGAATGAATATGAATGAATACGTGCAACATAAGTGCAACATGAGCCTCAAAAATGGCTCAGATTTTTAAAACAAGCATCAGCATACAGTGTCCATGTTAAAGTTTAACAAGTGCAGAAGCATGGATGCAAAAACCTAAAGCTGTAGTCATCACTGATGGCAATGGCATAGTTCATTAGAAGTATAAATGCTTTGTATTTAAAAAAATGACTGAAGACTGAAGCCAAGATATTGTGTTTTGTGAAAAATTTGGAAGACATTTGTTGATAAACACCCGAAATACAGTACAAAAATTAAAAACCCAAAACAAATTTCAGCATTTTTTTTTTTAAATCTTAGTAGCTCAGCATTTTTTACTATCTCTTGAGATTTTGCACTGTGGAGTGTTTTTTTTTTTTTTTTTAAATCTAATATCAAAGAAAAAAACAACAAAATAACATTTCCAGCAAAGTCTCTAAGTAATGTTCCTGTAATTACTGCAGCCTCTAAACACCTGTCAAATCACTTGCCATGGTGTTTGCCTTTGGGCAATAGCACCAACTTTAAAAATTCATACTTTCCAGTGCAGTGTAATCAGCATGTGTAGCCATAAACAACGCTTTTCACAGGACTAAACCAGAGCTCAGCTAGTTTAAATAGATGTCATTATTATTTATTTAGACACGCAGTGGCTTGTGAACAGAAGTGTAACATTAATGCAATCATTCAAAACTGGAAGAAAGAATCCATTCATCACGTGAGCAATTAGTTGATACAATGCCGGCAACTATGTTTATCCTGTCTTTTTTATTGTTGTTATGCAAATATCCTATTAAGAGCCACTGAGTTAATGCTTGCAAGCACTTCCTCGTGGCCTCCACTGCCATTTGTCAGAGAAGACTTTCTGTATTCAACAAACATCATGATTTTTGAGGCCCTTTTAAAACTTGATGAGTCATTTATGCAGCTGCTTTAGCAGCTGTAATTTACTCACTTCAAAGTGAGAGGGCAGTTCGCTTTAGAATGTAATGTATACAAGATGATTTTGTAGCACCAATTTGTACCCAATACCAACATCCAACTTTGTTTTTGTTTTTTCTTTGAAGAGAGAAAAAGTCTGGAGGAAAATGATGGGCATATAGCACATCTGACTTTGACGTTGATATTTATGTTCCGCCTTAAACCAGTAATAAGAAATATGCTGTGCCAATTATACATTTCACTCCTCAGAGTCTGACAATGACTCATGGCGAAGGGTTCAAAAAAAGAAAGGATCAAAATATATGCAGCTTGTGCATCAAACTCTGGTGCTCACAATCCAACTCAATTTGGTCAGAGATACATTTATGTTAAAAGCAGCCAAAGGATCATCAATTCACAAGCCTTAAGAAAATAAATAAATAAAAATGGAGACTGAGCAAAAGAGCCCTAGCAGGAGTGCTCATTTCTTCAACTTGAATTCTTCAGCAACTTCCATCTGGAGCTACCTGGATATATACTTTTCTTTTTCTCTGACATGTGGTAGCACTATCACTGATGTGTGAAATCTGGTAAGCATCCTTCAAAACATTGTCATCACATCGGTTTACTTTACTATTTATTTTATACATAACTGTTTACATAAATCATGCAATAGAATCTTACAAGACAGAGTTGTTTAATCGTTATCACTTGATTGCACATATTTGATTGACAGGATTTTTATCAGTCCCACTTTCTCCCCTGATGAGTATCTCCCAACACCCACTGATCACTGAGAGGCAGTCTGGTGCCATCCCTTGCTATTTGTCTTTGCTAGCTTGCAAAAGATCAACCGAGACTGTTGTCCCGAGTTTCACTTAAACCAGTCACAGCTGAAACACAGCCAGCAACCTAACGTTTCTGTCGCACATACAGGCAGATTTGTACTAGGAGTCATAAAATGACTGCAATAGCAACTGGGTGTATAGACAACAACCCAGGCAGCTAGACCAAAAGAAGTGACCGTGCTGCCAAGCATTCAAGGGTATTCAGAATGAATTGTCATTCATGAATACACAAGGAAATTAGATACTGACACAGCACAGAAATAAAAACACTCACTGCCTGCGCATTTAGCACCACGGACAGTGACAGCATGGACTAAACAAGAAAGCGGGCAAGCGCCGTGTTTGTGAGCCATATACAAATTAAGCCGCAGAAGAACAGAAGCACAATAATGCCAACGGGTAAAAATAAGCTTCACTCACCCTTGAAATAGCTGAAGGCGGACAAAGTCTCAGTTAAGCCGTGTGAAGATAGCATCTCTCCACTCATTAGTGCACTTGCGGTAAGTTCTCTCGAAGGCCAGCTGCAGTAACTTGGCCTTCTGTGAATTAAATCATGTTCACTGTGAGACTGAATCATAACTTATTTCTTATGTGGAAGTCGAGGAAAGAGATCTTTGAATGCTGCATTAGGGTGAACAGCGTTTGCTACCATCTGTCCTCATAATGAAATTTACAGTTCCCACCCGTCTTTAACAAGGGCATAATCTTCAAAATGACTTGATTATAACTGATGCCATCATCATCGGAGAGTTGACAGAGCTCGACGTAAAGCAGCACGAGAGAGTGGAGAGGAAGGAACACCTGTCGCTAAAGAAAACATTGCTTAGCTATTAGCTTGAACCAATGACTGTCATTGGCTTGAACTGACAGAGGTCGCGATTACAAATGGTTGGTTTTCTTCCCCTTTTTTGCTCCAGCCTGGGTCCCAACTCCTCCTTCATGTGCTACAGCGAATGGCTTTATATTTGGCACAGACTTTGTGTCACAGGAAAACAATTTTACAAGTCCGTCGTCTCAGTTAGCCGGTGTTCCGGCTTGAAAACTAAAGCGCCCCATCCACTTCCTGTCACGTTAATTTTCACCTGTTGGGGAAATCCCATTAACAAATCCAACTTTCTATCCTTAGGTACATGTAAGTCCCACTCATGAAGATGTATTACTTTCTCCTTTTATTCAATAAAATTTAATTTAATTCTCATATAAATATATACAGAAATTAAAAAAAAAGGATGGATACCGTACTGTAGTTGTTCACTCAGAGAAATCACAAAGCAGTCATCGTCGTTTTGTACACTGTTTCAGTTTCAGTTTCCTTCTGTTTTGCAAATATAAACAACAACTTAAGAAGGTACATCAAGTTCAATACCAATTAGCACTTTTTCAGCAACAAGAGAGATTTTGTAATCATTTACAAATGATGAGAAATGTTTCAAAACGATGTAAAATGTAGGTTTAACCACAAATTGATACTTTAAAACTATAGTTAGTAAGGTGATAGCAAATTAAATTAATATAGGTGTTGTGCCAAAAACTGATTTCCAATGTTTCTGTGTATTTTTTATGTGTAATATCTTTACGTATGTTGGTAAATAGACTTCGGTGAACAGGGTTTACAAAGGGGTTATATATAGAATTAAAAAATTATCTGTTTTTCAAGTATCTTTAAACTCTGTGTTATTGTACTTACATTATAACCAATCCTGTCCTTTATCCCCACTTAAAATATTTTTACAGAACTATTGTAATATTTGCTGCCATTTCTGCTGTCCTCTTGGCCAACTTACTCTTACAAAAGACATTTTTAATGTTAAGGAGATTTTTTTTAACTGCATAAATAAAGGTTACGTAAAAGTCACTGCCAAAAACTGATTGCGGCTTCTACCTTGTTACACGAATGTTGTTTGTGGCTCAAGATGACTTTATGTCATCCATGAGGGATGCATTTGACATATGTTTCACATAATATAGCCCAACAAGTTACTTATAGCAGTTTAAATACGAGCAATCAGTTTTTGGCAAATACCGGAAATCAGTTTTTGGCAGACAATCACTTTTTGGCACAACAATAGGCACTTATCACTTTGTTAGGTACTGGACACTTTGCTAGAACCAAGTTGGACCCCTTTTGTTAATTCTTCTCAGATTAGATTAAGTAATGTGTTGAAAATAGAGATTTTGGACCATATTGGCATGATGTAAGGGTACCTATGAATAATATTTTTTACTTTATTATATATGTTGGTGGGTGATTCAGTAGGGAGTGGTCTCAAGGTACTTTGAGAAATGTGTGAAAAGAATGTGAGGCAAAAACATATAACAGCAACATATTCATTTGCATTCATGTGTGGCTTGTGAAAAACAGATTACCACTTATCTAAGTGTGTGAGATAGGGTCCCTACAACCCTAAAGAAAAAGACAGAATGCTAAATTAAATGCTAGAGTAGATGGTTACAGTTTTTGAGGGGATATTTATTTGTTATAGTCATTTGGCTTTTTTTTAACAAGCATTTTAAACTGATTAAAGCAAAAAAAAAAAGGAAAAAAAAGCATGTTTTGCTGAGAGAAAAAAAGAACATTTCCAGCCCATTTCATTTGTCATTCAAAAAAGCAAAAAGGCATTGCGCTATCCATGAAAAAAAAAAAAAAAAAAAAACATAATGGAAAACTATGAATTGGGTTCTGCAGAGCTCATGCCTTAACATTCTTGAAGCAATTTTTGTTCATCTTGACACTGAACAGAACCAAAAGCAGACGACAGCGAGAGAAGAACTTTGTCTTTTAAGAAACTCAGAGTATTTGTTCCTGAAGACTATTTAGAAAAATTCTAACAAAGCTCTTCTCTAACAGAGAAGAATAAAGGAAGGCATATAGAACATGGACTTTCAATGTTTTTAGAGTTGCACAAGCTCTGTTTTGACATATGCTTTATTTCCATGTATGTTTGCACACGTGTCAGCAAAATATAAAGAAATGATTGGTGTGGTAGCTCAAAAGTTTGCACAGTCGTGTGTTTTTGACTTGGTTCTTATTTCTAATACTCTTTAGTCCGGTGTGTCAAAGACTGACCGAGGCTGTCTCTTCATAGGGTCCACTCAGTCCATTTTTTCATCTCAAATACATGAAATTCTTTTAGCCTAACTCATAAAATAGGAAGTAGAAGCAGCTCTACAATTATGCTCTCTCTCATTCATAGGATTCGATCTTTGGCTGCATTTATGCTTAATATCCCTCCCTCAGGAGACACATCTCATTGATCCCAGTGTGTTTGGGAACATCATTGCAATGTGGAAAATACCCAGCTCTCTTAAACCTGCACATTTTAGCAGATAATCAATTGTATAAATCCCCTGGGTGACATTGCACAGTGGTGGGACATAATATCAGGTAGTGAATGTGAGATTTAAAACAAAAATCTCTGTTGGCTTTAAAAATGTGCTAGATGTCACCATTATTTTTTTTTTCTGTTACTGTAATCTTCAGTTGAGTCTTCAAATGTGAAATTATTCAAAGTAGTGATAAATCTTTTTTCCCCCGTTTGTATGTTTTTTTTTTGTAATTATTTTACTTCTTTTTCTGTTAAGAATATGTCCTACAAACTGAATTATCATGTTGGCCTTTTGTCTTTGTTTAAAACAGTTCTTCAGATTGCAGTTATTTAAGGTTAAGGTTCATGGATTACCAAAGTGAATAACAGATCTATCTCTGGAGTTTGCTTGTGCTGCTTATGGTGACTAGCTTAATTATTCAAGTACCAGTGGAGGTTCCAGCCATTCTGATCTAAATACTCCAAACCATGGGGTCTATTAGACCCCATTCCTACAATACTGGTCAAAGAATTCATACCATTAATTAATACTTTTATCTTAAATATGATCAGTCTCAGCTGTTACAGGTAATTATAGGCCAATCCCTATTCCCATCTTCCTTTTATGTCTAAAATCCTTGAAAACTAGTTGTAAAAAAGCCAAATGATTAGGTGCAGAGGGTTGGCTTATATGAAGAGTCTCAGTCAGAATTCAGAATTCATCAAAATACAGAAACAACATAAGTGAAGACTATGGATGACATTTGTTTTGATTTTTGTGCTTAGAACATGCTGTATGCATTAAAGGTATTGCACTGCGGTGGTTTTAATCATATCTATCTAACAGACTCTAATTTGTTCATGAGGAGTTTTTTCACACACTAAGGTTAATTATGTAGTTCCACAGGGTTCTTTGCTGGGAGCATTTACATTATACATGCTTCCCTTAGCCAATATTATTAGAAGACATCACATAAAATTTCATTGCTATGCAGATGACAGCCAGCTTTATAAAGCCAGATGACACACACAATTAGTTAAACTAGAGGAATATCTTAAAGACATCAAGGCCCTAATGCTTCCCTATAATTCTTAGAAACATGGTGCCTAACCAGATACTTACACTGGATAGCTTTACCTTGGCCTCCCATGACACTATGAAAGATCTTTAAGGCTTTCTTGACCATAATATGTGTCTCAGTGTGCTTGATAAACAAATATGTAGGACTGCTCTCTTGCATTTGCGCAATATTTCTATAATTAGAACAAATTCTGAATCAGAGTGATACTGAAAAACTAGTTTATGCATTTAATACTTCTAGGCTGGACTACTGTATTTATTACTGTCAGGTTGCTCTAAAAGTTTGACAAATACTTCAACTGATCCCGAATGCTGCAGTGAGAAAGAGACATTTCCCCCATACTGTTCATTGGTTCCCTGTTAAATTGAAAATTTCTGTGATACTTACCTCTTTTCACCCTCTATGTATACAGGATTTTGGATTTTTGTCTTCTTTTACCCTCAACCCAATTTAATTATGGCAGATGTCTGCCCCACCCCCATGTAGTGCCAGAGGTTTCTTCCTGTTAAAAGGGAGTTTTTCCTAACCACTGTTGCCAAGTGCTTGCTCATAATCATTGTCTCATTATTGGGGTTTTCTTTACATTACTGTAGTGTCTTTACCTTACAATATAAAGTGCCTTGAGATGAATGAAACTAAATTTTAAGTAAAGTATCAACTAATAAGTAGTAAAGTAAAGAAGGCTGTGAAATTGATTCAAACCATAAAAGTAAAATGTAGCTGTTCTGGCACCTATTTATTATTATTATTTTAATTTTAATTTAATTTATTATTATTATTTTTTTTTTTACAAATTTAACTAAACCCTCATCTTTCATATTAACATCATAATAAAAAAAATATTAATATAACAGAATACAAACTTTAAGTTAAATTCTAATGAATTCACATGCCATGAACATGTATTATTTAGAACACAGGCAGAAACAAACCAATCAAACTATTTAAAAGGAAAAAAAAACAAAAACCCAATGCTCTGTTCACTCTTGCCTACATTGCCTGCTAAGATACATCACTCTCTGTGATTTTAGCCAACTGAATTCAGTAAGACATAACCAGATGTTTCATGAGCTATCAAGGCTGATCTCCAAACCCCTAGAATGAATTAGAACATTAAATGTAAGATTTAATTTTCAAATTTAATGAATGTCACCGAGCAGTCCCTGCCTTTGACAAAAATCTCTCTTCTTATTCTCCTGTCCTTTCTTTCTTACATCTTCTTTCATCTGTGAGTGAAGTTAATTCTTTTCTCTCCCTGGGAAATTAAGCAGTTATACCTTTAGCTAGCAGACATTGTGTGGCAAACTACATAGGAACAGTTCTGTGTTTGTGAATATTTGTTGAGCTGTTTAAAATGCTGCATTTAAAATTACATGCCACTTAAACAAGTTTTACTCTGTTTTTAGGGATTGAAATTAAAAAGTAAAATACAGATACTTTAAAATTCTACTGAAGTATAGCGATTTAGTATTTATACTTTATTACTTCCCAACTCTGCTGCTATTCATTCAAGGGCATTCAAACATCTAGTTTATTCCGCATCAAAATTGAGAAGTTGATCATTGTGATGAACAATCATCTTTTTTATGTGAAAGTCCATAACAGTCAGGTATCTGGGCTCATACTAACTGCTAATCAAAGCTTTTTTGCTTAGCTTTCCTTGAGACTGATTACATATGGTTGTTCTAACAATTAACCACTGTGTTGCCCATTAGTACTGCAGTCACATGAGTGTAATATACGATAGATTGTATATACAGTTTTGTTTATAGGAGTTAACCGATGTGACTGATTGGGGTACTGACTTACGTATAAATGCTGCTTATCTGCTTTCTGTTCAAGGAACTGGCAGGTCCTTATCCTTGTGCTTCATTCTCATTGCTGGCTTTCATTTCAACTCAGAATTGGCTGAAGGGCTTCTCCTGCTTGTTTTGCAAGCTTTAAATGGACTAGAAAGCCTTGACCTTTTAGGTCAGCCCATATAAGTCTCTTAGTGTTTCCACAGAGAGCTCAGCTTTTGAAGTTGCAAACCCTAGACTTTGGAAGAGCTCTCACTGAATAAAATCTAAAAAAAAAAAAAAACAACCCTCATTTTATTCTTAAGCATCTTCATGCAAGTCATGACTATGAATCTTATTCCGGCATTTAGTTCATTTATTTTACAAGATTTTGATTATTGTTTTCATTTTTGATTACTGGTAAACTTGATTTAATTTGGATATAACTACCACAACTATGTGTTCAGTTTCATGGAACAAATAATATGCAAGGTTGTATTCATGTGCTTTTAGGCATATTTGAATTCCAGTCTCATTTCAAATACCCAGCCTCCCTAAAGTAACTTTGTCCTTTTAATTGAGTCAACATTTAAACCCCTTTGTTTTGGAGAAATACTCCAGACATCCATCACTCTGGAGAACATCAATAATGTCATTGAGCATGCGCAGTGTAGTACATTAGCGCATGAAACTGTCCAGAAACACCACTTAATAAAATGTGTGGTCAGTATGCATGGTAATCTCAAGCACACATGTCCAGAGGTAAACTAAAAGCACTGCTTTGTTCTGCTGTACAGGCTTAAATTTGCTGTAGCATCGTCCAACATAACACTCTTAATTCCGTTATTAAGCTGCCTAGCCTGCTAACAAAGTGAACACACAAAACAGCTTAGAAGAGGAAAAAGAAACAGGGTACTCCTCAGGGGGTGGTTAGTGATATCAGTTGCCATACTCTAACAGGCTCAGTTTGTCTTTCCCTGCTGTTGTCAACACCTTGGTTTTCCCAAAGAAGGGTGTATTATCACCTTAGATGCCGCAAGCTACAGTTAGCAAAAAAAATAAAAATAAATAAATAAATAAGTAAATTTTTATGGTGGGTTGATGTCCTTTGTGACCTGGGTATTAATTTCTGCACAAATGTTGAACTCATTTCAGGTGCTGCTTTTGCATTTTTATTGATAATGAGTTTAATATTTATTGTGGCTGACCTAAATTTTCTGTATTGCACTGTCTGGCAGCTCCAACACGATGGTTTTATTGTGGTTTATTGTGCTCATGCATGAATATTATGGGATACATTGATTTTGCTGGTTATTGTTTCCTCTTGGCTTAGCAGAAGCTCATATGCTGGCAGAATGTAAAGTCTACTGCTGTCTTGCACATAATTGTTTGCCTGTACAATTGGCTTTGTTGGGAAAATCCCTGTGTACAGGAGGTTGTCCTCTTCACATTTTCTCTGCACATTTCATAGTCAGGTAAACATTAGAAACATATTTTATCTCAAATGTGGTCATAAGAGAGCCCGTTTTGATAAATCCATCTAAATTACTGAGCTTCTTTTAAACCGTGCATATGTATAAACTTTGCTCCTCAGTCCAGTTGCATTCATGGGTAACCTTAAGTTCAGGTACTTTATGGTGATCTGCTTCTTGCAAATTCTACATCGCACTTCATAAAAAAGTGGCTTAGTGCTCCAAGACATAGATTGTAGATTTTTATACCCATGAGATGATTATTATCAGCTCCTCCTATCTTAGCTTTCTGCTAAGAATTATTCGGTTTAAAATTATTCATTCCAGCTCATTATGTTTTTCCCTGCAGTGGGTGGAGATGCTTTGTTGAGGTGTGGCTTTTCAATGATGCCCCACAGATACACATACCATATAATGTGTTGATGTAAAAATAGCACACATTAACTTCACATTGTATGAGATATGGCTAATTGAGATGCATCATTTTCTTGACATTTGTTAATTTTGGAATTGCTCTAAAAAGACATCATGTAAAGAGGTATTCCTTTATGTTACTGTAAAGGTACTGTAGGGCCCCAAAAGTTAACGAAGCTAAGAAAATGCTCCAGTGGTGTATTTCAATATGTGCTCAGTTATGTCTTTTAAAGGATTAGTCATATATGGTCATGGTATATGGTGTTTCCCCCCCAAAAAAAAGAAAAAAGAAAGGAGATGGAAGCATGTGAAAATATCAGACCAGCAGTTGGCAATGACTGAAGATGATCTCAACGAGAACCCTGCAGTCCCCCAGCAAGGAGCAGATGGCTTAAGCAGATGATCTGTTGAACGCCACTCCTTGTGTGTTGCGAAAGCAGTGATGTGACTGGTGCTTACATAAAGATTTGCCATTCGTTCACTGATGGAGTTCGATATTTTAGCTTCTAACTCACTTCTCTCAGGCAGTCGCTGACTAATAGCTCCAGCAGTCGTAATTAAAGTGAAAGCCACCTGGTGAGCTGTGCTCCAAGTTGGAGATTATATGAGGTTATGAGTGATTAGAAGTCATTCCTAGAGAAGCAGACACAGTGCTATTTTAACATTTAAAAAAAAAATACAAATCCTACTGTCTGAATGAAACTTCAGATTACAGTGTCACATCAAATTAACATGCCTTACATAAAAAAAAGAATGATTCGGTTGTGAGTCAGGTTGAGGCTAGGCAAATTTATTAGTGGCACATTTGTTTGAAGTGACGACCAAGAGCAGGGAAGGGAAAAAAAGAATGTTTTCTCGCATCTCTTTTCCAATTGGAAGCCCTCCAATGGATGAAAACACTATAGATCAAGGCCCAACAGGGTCTCTCATTATTTTTGTCTCCTTTCTTCTTAAAATTTGCCTTTACATACATTCTCAGTTTTGTTCTTTCATTTGTCATATAATCTGACATCTCTTAAGCTATCATAAATTCTTAGAGTAATGTCATATTTTTAAATTCTCCATATGATCCATTGTCCTACTTGCAGTGTATGTGACTGCATCTGCTTCAAAGGATTTTCAGATACTTTAAGCTATTCTTTCATATCCTGAGATGACAGCGATGATGTCTGAATGTTACGTTGTTTATGATGTCATGGGACTGGCTTGATGAATTTTGCATCAGTGTATTTTCCTCATAGTTTAACATCTTCTTCCTGGGGCCTTTCTGTGCAAGTGTTATAGACTGCCAACTGTTTGGACTCGGGTCAACAGGGAGCCCAAATCACATGAATTATGCATGGTGTCTGCTCTCAGGCATACAGCCCTGTCTGTGCTGCCACTGCACATGCAGCGCCGGAGACGGAGACTGAGTTACAGAGATCATAGAGAACAGTGGCGAATAAAACAGATAGACAGGGGGAAAAAAAAGAGAAGGGGACAGAGAAATATAGAAAATATGACCAAACACAGAAATGTATAATACGCAATAGAGAAGAACAGGCCATTCATAGTAGTGGTTCTCTAAAATTAAATAATCCTAGTCTAGAGTTTCTAAAAATACAAATGGCAAGGACGTTAAATTGCAACCCTTTTTTGATTCTGGTAAATGTTTACCACTGGTGCCTGATAAATGCTATTTAAATGTTTTCAGACATCATTGTGGAAGTCTATAATTGCAAACAAAGCCCACCGTTGCCGAGTCTCAGATTTTGCATTTGTATTTTCTATAACTGCAAATTGAATATCTTTTTTTTTGTGCTCCTGAATTTCACAACACATTTGCTGGAAGAGTTCCTCTATCGTGCCATTTTCTTTTTTGGACTAGATCATTCTATTAATTAATCAAGCACACAACTGGGGCATTGATCAATACAAATATTAACTGTTGGATGCAGGCCGACCCCTGTCTCTCTGCGTGTTTCCTGTCTGTCTCTACTGTGCGCTGTCAATAAATAGCAGATTAATGAACCACTCACACTTCCATTCACTCCCATTGGAAATTTCACAACTTTGACACATGAGCTGCTGACTTCATCAGCTCCGTGAAGCTACTGCACTCAAATGGAACAGCCCAGAAATGAAACCTACATTATTGAAGTATATGGTGTTAATCTTTTTGTTTTACCCATTTCAAACAAAACTTATTTGCAACAAGTTTTATAATCCGTATAGCTAGATAGTATCAGGAATAATCTCCTTTAATAAATTTGAGTCCACTGACGCTTTGAGGCAGATGGGGGGAAGCAAGGATTAAGAGTGAGACTGATATGCATAGGATTGGCCTTGTATGTCATAATAATGTAAAGAAACTAAAAACAACTCAAGTATGGGCACCCAACAAGGAGGAAGAAAGTGTGAGTGGGGGGGAGTTGTAGGGGGGATAAAGGTAGAGAAGAGTATGTGAAAATACCACAGGGACTGCCCGACAGATTGGCCATCTGGACCTCTGAGCTGACAGCCTGACATGTTCCAAGTGCAGCAAATGTGGAGCAAATTCACTAAGCAGGGCCCCCCTCTTGAGATACGCAGCACATTACACAGGAAGCATAATTAGAGGCATGGTGAGGCCCCGCAGCATCACCTTGAACAGAATGGTCAAACAGAGATCAATGTTCTGCTCTCTAAATTAATGAGGCTAATGTTGGTGTGACAGCATCGACACTCGGGATCTGTGGGGAATCAGACAGATTTCACCATGTGTGAAAGGAGACATGAAACAAGTACAAGCTTATTAAATTCCAGTGCATGCCAAAGAAAATGCCTCAAACACATAGCTAGAACCCAAGAAAAATGATTAATGAATATTTTAATTGGACCAATTCATATTGCTCACCAATAAAGTCATTATTTTCTTTATAAAACATACTGTCGAAAGTGAATAAAGAATACAGCTGCTTACTAAATATCAACAAATTCAAGGGAGGAAGGACATAAATTTACAATAGAAAATTATCATTTTCCGCCGTAGAAAGGTTATGTCGAGAGGTCCAAAACAAACAATCCAAAACTCGGTGTGTCAAACTCAAAACGAATGAAACACAAGCACACGCAGGAACTACACACAGCAACATCTGCAATCTCCTTTGAGGAGAGAGGCGGGCTGATTATCTTAAGGAAAGTGAAGCATGTATTAAACAAAAGTCATACAATGTAAAGCAGTGCTCAGAGTTATCTTCCTTATGAAGACTGTAATTGTAAGATTTTTTTCTTTTCTTTTCACAAAGACATACACATTATACACATGAGAAAAGCCGATTCAGTAATGGAGCACTGCTGTACGTCAGGGGTGTTGAGGCTAGTTTAAGATTTTTTAGGGGGGAGGGGGGGTTATTTCATTTAAAAGAACCATTTCTGGATCTGTTATGACTCTTGTTTGGGAGAGCCAAAAGCCAAGAAGTATCCAT
This sequence comes from Pelmatolapia mariae, assembly GCF_036321145.2. Classification (NCBI taxonomy): domain Eukaryota; kingdom Metazoa; phylum Chordata; class Actinopteri; order Cichliformes; family Cichlidae; genus Pelmatolapia; species Pelmatolapia mariae. The sequence goes on from NC_086233.1 coordinate 32,915,762, forward strand.
TTGGCTCTTTGGTATTTGTCATTGAAAACGGCAGAAACACATATATATATTTATATATATAAAGTACAACGTTAACGACATTATAATTTCAGAAAATCACATTTTATCCTTGATAGGACCTTTTTTTTTCTTTTATCCCCTCATTTGCTTTTGATTGCCCTTGCTGTCCTCCAAATCGTACAAGACAGTCGAAGTTTGATTGCAATTAATGACAACTTAAAAAAATAATTTTAAAAAAAGCAAATAAACAAACATCTTCACCAAATGTTATTGGCTGGGGGATAGTTTGCTTTCTTCAGGCAATTTTCCACAAGCTTCAAATGGAGATTCCAGCTGCTTACTTAATTTCCACCAGACAACAGACTTCCTCTTTACTGGCAGGTGCTTAAAAACTCAGTGACTCGTTCCATAAATTTTCTGCTCCAGTGAGGCACATTTACATCATAGCCTTTGAATAGTCTTTCTTTAAAAAAAAAAGTAAAAAAGTGAAAAATGACAGAAAGATGCTTCATATGGAAAGAAAATATGCAAGCCCACTTTAAATTATACACAGATTAGTTAACAGAGCAATCACCATTACTTGTTCAGTGCATTTTCATTGATGACTCATTGCTCGGTTTACACTTTTTAAAGCCTCTTGAATTTGTACAGTGCCTTGTTGTCCTCATGGAGACAATAAGCTGTTAATATCTATACAATAAGCTTGGTTGTTGTTCATAATCATCCAGTTAGTTCTCATGACTTTTCATCAAAAGGTCTACTGTGCAACACACAGTAAGATTGTATGTTCACAATCATCAGTGTCAGTATCTGTGTAGTGATGAAGCGATGTGATGGACGGAGCAAAGCCAATGACCAAAGACCACAGGCCAAAAACAGACATTAGAAAATTTTAAGAAAAAAAAAAAAAAAAAGACAATAGTATCTCCATGTGTTGGTCCGTGGTTGCCTTTGTTAGCGTGGAATGCCATTGTAAGTGTGTCCTTAAATGTGAACTATGGGAGTAGGATCCTGATGGGTTCTCTGCATATGTCTCTCTCCTTGCGTCTCTGTGGTTTGCTGCATCATCCGAAAGCAGTCCTTTTGAGGGTTAATGGATGGTAGGCAAATCTCCCAACCAGGCACCGGGTAGGGGGCGTGGACATGTATACTCATTCTGCAAGAACAGAAAAAAAATACAATGAAGACCATTTAACAGTTGGCCTGCACCAGTTACAGAGGTGGTGGTTACAATGTAAAGTTAATTACAGTGCCCAGTGATTTGATAACAGTACAATGGGGCTGTGACAGTGCCAGCAAAGCAAATTAGGGTAAGCAATTAAGCAGATGATGAAATCCCATAAGCTTAGATAACTTAGAAGGCTGAGGTGGAGTGACTTCCCAAATGTCTCACAAAGATTAAAAGAAGGCTCAGCACACAAGTATTCTTTTTGAAAATGTTAATTAAAGCTGAAATTTAAATATTAAATTTTTCACTTTAGTCGGTAACTGTTTACTACTCTTTGATGATTAACATACAACTGGATTAATTATTATAACAATTTTAATGAATTATTATGGTTATTGAAAGAGAAGCATTTCCCCCCGTTATTTTCCAGACTCTTGTTTTTAGAACAACGTGTTCCTGAAAAAATATATAGAGTAACTTGCATTATACATATCCATCCATCCATCAACTTAACCTAATCTCATCTGTGTGTTTGGACTGTGGAAGGAAGTAGCTGGAGAGAAGATGTAAATGCCAAACGGAAAGACCCCAGACATGATTAAAACGCAGGACTATCTTATTGTGGGGCAACAGTGCTAACCACTACACCACCATGCTCTGAGTATCTTGATGCATGCTCAATCATCCAGGTAAGAAAATCACAAAAGGTTCATTCCTGATCCTCTTGACATAGTGTTTTCAGTGGGAGAAATGTTTTATGGACGAACCTTATTATAAGGTTCATCGACGAACATTGCCATTGTTCGTTAGTTGTGCTAGTTTTAGTCATTATGTAAATGTACTGTTTATAAGGTTGGAGAAACTTGCAGTAGGCTGAGAGAGAAGAAGTCACTTGGATGAGTGACGAAGCGTTTCTTCCACTGAAAAAGCTACGTCCAGATGAACAGAGTCAACTTTTTGGTCATGCTCTCAGCAGTTGTCTTTCTATCCATGTTAATTCTTTGATAGACCTGGCGACCTGTGCAGAGTACACCCTGGGGGATAAGTGCACAATCACACCTAAATACAAGGATAATAAAAGGCTCATTTCTATCACACAGCACACTGGATACACTAGAAAAAGTAAATTAGAAATCATCACAGGTGAATAATTTGGAACGGTTTAAATGTCAGTGCTTTCCCACAGGTCAAGTCAACCTTGTTGAGATGTTGCAAATAAGTAAGAATTCTTTTTGACATTTTACTCTAACCTGCTATGAACTGATCTCCACACTGAAAAACAGGCAAAGGCACACTCAGCCTCCTTATCCAATTTTGCCTCTGAGCATTTTTTTTCTCAGACCCTTTAAAACTTAACCTTTAAAAGAGCCTATTTGTGACTTGGCTACAGGTAAATCCACATTGCATTAATAAGAAAAAATGCTCAGAGTTTTGATAGGCTAAGCAATTTCTAAAGCTTTCTGAATCTGCTCAAAATTATCCCAGCTCAACTTTTTGCTGCTCAAGCTGAGATTGTTGTCAGTGTGAAGCAGATCTCTGTAACAAAGGGCTCAGACGAGTATGCCCCGAGCAGAACTTTGATTTAAACGTTATCAAACAGGCTGACAAGTCTTCACTCCACTCTTTATCTACCTCTCAGGTGGATGTGAAAGAAGTGGAGACAGCTGCACAAATTGTCATACCTTAGACAATTTCAACACAGCACAAAAACAGAAACAACTTGCAGCAAAACCTCAGACTGTGTGTCTCTGAACACATGCATAGCAACACAGAGACAATAAAGTGCACAACTCTCTGCAGACACACACCTAAACGGAAGGAAATAATCTTATCAGGTACTGTGCCATCAGATCATCCACTCAGTAATTTCTGCCGTTAATCAGTATTGCAGACTTAATTTATCACATTGCAAATGGTATGCAGAACATGCGTGCCATTTGTTCATCTTGTAAAACATAATCAAATCCTGGCAAGGTGTACAAGTTACTTTATACAGATTTATATAAAAAAAAATACAATTATATATGCATAAACAAGCACTGAATTTCAGCCATCAGTCAGCAAGATATATGGAAAGAAGGTCTTGAATAGATCTTCATAAATATGCATGTAACAGATGTGCCTGCAATCCTGGTAGATTCACAAATGCACTCAGTTGATATCCTCCCATGCGTCCAATTGGCACATATCATTTTTAAGTTGCTTTAGCGTGCCTATAGTTGCTGCTGTGGCTACAAGCCACTTTGACACTTACAGTAACTCTATGCAAAGTCTGTTGTTGCAGATGCCTTCTCTGTTCTGTACCCGGGGCTGTTATTGCTGTTGCTGCTGCTCTCCTGCTCTGTGCATTGATGGGCAAAGAGGTCCCATAACAGCACGTTACAACCAAATATAAATTGATGCAGAACTGTAGTGGTCCTGATTACAGTTTGCATAGTCTGTACTTTGCATTCCAGAAACAACTTGGAACATTACAGAATGTGGTCAGAATGGCTGTAATTTTAATCTGTATTCAAGAGCTATTCTTCACATAGCTTGCTGAGTGATGGCAGAAGTGAGGACTGATGATAAAAGCCCACAATTTCCACATGTTAATTAATGAGCTTTATGTTGTTGTCTTGCATTTGTGCAAGACAACAACATAGTTTGTTATTGGCATTATGCAAAATGTCCTCTTTTTAGCACAGTGCAGACTTTCCTTCACGGCTACTGACATCTGAGCTGAGCTATTGCAAAACTCATTATGGTCCTTCAAGATGATTTTCTTGAATTGCTTGGGCAAATGAGTGCTATTGTAATAAACACTTAAGCTTATACCTCTTCAAACACTTCCAGTGCAAACAGCCATTAGATGGTCAGTGGCTTCTAAAGCTATGCGTTTTATATCCTCACATGCTGGATGTCTAAGAATATCTTTGTTTCCAGACTCCATCATTCAAATCACTTCTACTGGTGAAAAAATAAAAGATCATTAACTTCCTTCACAGCAACAGTGAAGGTTGCCTGTACACAGCAAAGAAGAGGTTTTGTCACCAGCCATCAGAAAAATGGACTTCACTTAAGCAGTTAAGTATTTTCTTGTTGTAGAAAAATGACATTTTTTTCTCCTGTTGCTTTCCCACCATTGTTTAGCAGGACAGCTGGAGAGCAATACTGACTTTTTTTTTTTTTTAAAAACCAGAGCAAAATGTATTTGCAGGGGCATTTGACTTTTTCACCTGCTTGTTAAAACCTCTGCAGGAACTACTGGTATATTCAATGAAGCAACACATACGTTGGTGTGCTTTCTTTTTTCTAGTAGCTTTCTAAGAGTTTTAAAAAGGTGGGAAAAAGCTCAATAAATTCTATATTCAGGGGTCCCTGCCTCCCACCACTGAAAAATTGCAATATGTGGTAGAAGTGTAGCTGCTGTTTACTTACAACTGAAAATCACAGAGAACCTATTTCACTGTGCCACAAACACACACACACGCACACACAGACACACACACAAAATCTCCCCCACATTGCAGCCCTTTCCAGGCATCTGAACTGACAAACTTAATGTCCACAGAAAAGCCAGTAGGCGATAAGATAGTCCAAAAGAGAATCCAAAAATTTGAGGAAGATTTTTTTTTATTTTTTTTTATCCAAATGACACGTCTACTTTGTCATTTTAGATCTCTTGCCAACCCATAACCATCCACCCTCTTGGACGCTTGTGCAGTCCTGCTAGTTGTTCAGAAAAGAAGACATAAGAAGCTGGCGTTGATCCTGGTGGTTTCAAAATGGACAGTTTCTCCTGAATACACAGACAGAGATGGCTTGGCTTTTGTAGCACCAACCTCATCAGTCCCCCTATACAATTTACTGGGGACAGAAGTGATGTGTAGGGTTCAGCCTCTCAAGGAGTAACATTCTGAATAGGCCTGGCACAGAAAACTAGGGCTGTCTGCTGTAGTGGCATTACTTAGGGCGATTGTGGCTCAAGAGTTGGCAGTTCGTCTTGTAATCGGAAGGTTGCAGGTTCGAGCCCCGGCTCCGACAGTCTCGGTCGTTGTGTCCTTGGGCAAGACACTTCACCCGTTGCCTACTGGTGGTGGTCAGAGGGCCCGGTGGCACCAGTGTCCAGTCTGTCAGTGCGCCCCAGGGCAGCTGTGGGTACAATGTAGCTTGCCATCACCAGTGTGTGAATGGGTGGATGACTGAATGTAGTGTAAAGCGCTTTGGGGTCCATAGGGACTAAGTAAAGCGCTATACAAATACAGGCCATTTACCATTACTTTGAAACACAAAGCATGTCCCCAAAAGTAGTATTGTATGAAGGCTCATGATTTATTCATAGTGAATCAAGTCCCACATTCCAACTCATGTACTAAACAGTTGTGGATAATATTGTTGATAAGTATCCCCAGTACTCTACTCTACTCTAATCTTTTACTGTCACTCTCGATAACAGTGAAATTAATTTTCAGATGAAGCCTGCTTGTACAAGAGTATTTCATAATCAATGTAAGTGTGACTTAATAATTTCTTGAAAAATTATGGATACAACCAGGGCCCATAAGTGTGAGCCCTTTGCTTGTATGCTTTCTTTTTTGAGTAAAATAAGTATTGCACTACTCTAACACAGCTATGAATAAATTCAAGATAGCAAGAAGGTTTCTGGGTTTCAATCTGCTGGCTGCGGCTTTCTGGTGTGGAGTTTGTATGAACCCATCCTAAGCCTGGATGGGTTCTCTCTGGATATTCTGATTTCCAACCGCAGTCTAAAGATATAAATACAAGGTTAAGAGGTGATTCTTAATTGGTCATAGGTGTGAATGTGGTTGTCTCTATGTATTAGCCCTGTGATGGACTAGCAACCTGTCCACAGTATACCCTGCCTCTCAACCAATGACAGCTGGGATAGGCGCCAGCCCCACTGTATGCCTAAATTGCATAAGTGGTTAAGAGCTTAGTTAAGAAATTAGTTGTTCCAAAAATGACTAAGTTGTTAAAGTGTGTACAGATGTATTTATTCAACATTTGATAAACCGTTCTTATGTATCTCTATGTATTTATTTTTGTGTTTTGTACTTTGTGATCTTGGCACGAAAATCAAATCCATGGTGAAAGTCATGTTTCATTTCATCTGACGTTGTAACTACAAGATTTGAAAATAAAGGTTAATTATATTTGAGCCTGCTGGTTTTGAATGATCAGTTATATTTAATTTTAGTATATAATTTTAACAGTCTAAAATACGTGTGGATGAATATTAGATTCAGATAGAATGCAATGCTAAAATCTTGACACTAATTTCAGACTGAAAAGACTTCAAAAACAGCACAAAGGGGATGCTATAATAAACCGCAGAACATTTTTGTAGTTTTTTTTAGGCTACAAATACATCTAATCTAGTTCTAAAATCATAATTTGACAACCACTAGGCCTACAGTTTTAATAGTATTCGAACCTTTAATCAAGTTTTTTGAAGGCAATATGGGTTTCCAAGGATTGTTTTATGATTTTCATCATGAACTGACAGGTGTTTTAATCCAACCTTTGAGCAAGCTTTCTACACGCTGTGAAGTGGTTTCATATTAGGCTTGCTTCTGTCTTTCGTCTCTGTTCACTGACATGCGATTGCTTTTTTCAGCATTTGGACCTCAGTGTCAGAAGAAAGCCAGTACAATAATTTCATTTTAGAGACCTAGCGAATCCAAAGTTTCCGGTCTAGTTCCAAAATCCTCTCTCTCTTAACTTTCACACCGACCCACTGCATAACCCCCATCTCTGTGGGTTTGTGACTGCCGATTTCAGAATTCCTATATCATCTCGTGCACGCACACGCGCACACACACACACTTGCATCACCCACATAAACCTGTAAAGCCTATATTCTTGATCACTAGTTAGGATTTATAATTGACACTTTATGTTGTGAGGGAATGTACTGGCTGTGAGTGCTGTGAGAGTGAGTTGTGTTGTGAATATTGGCTGTATGGTTGCTGGTGTTTTTGTGTGTAATAAATTCTATTTTATTACTCATTCTTGCAGAATATTATCTGAAACCATGCTCTGTAAACAAAGTGCTGCCAAATGACTTCATTATTTGGCTATTTGATTTGTGTTAGAATCATAGTTGCAAAATCATATGGGTGCAGGATGAAAAGAGGATGGGTTTCCATTAAAGTTAAAGTTTAATTCTGAAATAAATTCCAGATAATCAACAAAAGAAAATGTGACTTAAAATGCATTTCTATGAAAATATCAGTCCTCTGTAATATGCTATTTATATTCTCTCTCTATATATGCTCTGTGGTGGGCAGATGTCAGTTTCTATTTCAGGAGTTTAAACAAAAGTATTCTATTAACTGTTCTGGAATTAAAGTCCACTCAAACATAGTCATAGAATTGAATGACAAGCAGTTTCACAACCACTTATATTGCCACCTATTATCTTGGGACAAATTAAGCGGATAAATGATCCTGAGTTGATTCCAAGCATTTGGAATCAGAAGCTGCCAATTTGCATTTGGTAGCTGTTCACTGGAACTCTCTGTGAAGAGCTGTATAGTGATGAAATACAAGCAAAGGAGGACATCTTTAGACCAAAAGACAAAGAGGTATAAAAACTGTAGGAGTAGATAAACAATCTGGTGCAAAGAAGGGAAAAAATGGAATGTACTAGCCAGCTGATTAACACCCAAAGGCCTGGAAGATCATTAAAGAAAACTAAAGTGAATGATCACAGAATCCTTTGGCAAAGTCGCTGTCAAAATCTGCAATTGATAGATGCTCTCGTGTATGAAGTCCAGAGAATTTAAGGTTATTCCAAGTGAAAAAACAAAACAAAACAAAACAAAAAACCCGGACAAAAACCTATATATTTCAAATTAGGTAGGTTTGGATAACTGGATAATCTGAAAATGTGGGACTATGTACATAAATGGAAATAATTCCTAAACAGTTAACACAGTACTTTTGTTAAAGCACTTTAATTGATCCTAAAGTTCTGCATTTAAATCATGCCTTGATTGTTTACCACAGAATTTGGCTGTGGTGGTATACATAGGAAAAATTACAAAAACTGTCAATGTTTATTAAGCTAGTTTACATATTAGCCTACAGTGTTGGGAAGGTTACTTTTAAAATGTATTCCACTACAGATTACAGAATACATGTCCCAAAATGTATTCTGTAACGTATTCCGTTACGTTACTCAATGAGGGTAACGTATTCTGAATAACTTTGGATTACTTAATATATTATCATGCTTTTTACAACTACATGAATGTACTATTGCTGTGTGATTTATTACTATTACTGAAGGTCCGCGGCTCAGAACCATAGTAAAGGGACCTCTGGCTAATACGTCGGGTTCCGCATCGGGCTCGTAGCCGAAAAACAGCTTTACTTTGTTGTCTGGGTCGTGTTTGAGACAGAGAGAGGTGTTGAAAGGCTGCTCCAACGGAACTTATTGTTTCGGAGGAAAACACGAACACAGTGTACAGTCGAGTCTTAATAGCTTACTTACAACTGGGCTCGTCAGGCACTCTTCTTGGCTGCAGTGGTTATTATTATATTTACATGCTTCCAGCTCCCGTTTCTGCTCGATGATAACTCGTACTTTTCCACTCTCCTTTTTCTCCCTCCTCGCGCTCACAGACACATAACGGGTATGGCAGTCCATTCCAAGGTTATTATCGTTAACTAAAACTAACGAAATAACGAAAACTAGAAGTGAAAAAACATTTTCGTTAACGGAAATAAAAATAAAAGCAAAAAAAGGAAAACTAAAACTGTAATAAGTGTTCAAAAAACTAACTAAAATTAACTGAATTTATAGCAAAAATGTGTTTAGTTTTCGTTGATGTGTGTGTGTCATACAATAGTCAAGGGTAAAAAAGAAGTTTAGTTTTTAGGTTTTTTTCTTGCTGTGTCTAATTACGCCAGCAGGTGGCAGTACGTTAGTCAAGTCGTCTGTGTTGGTGCTCCGTCCACATGCAGAATCATGTCAGGAAAAGTCTGGAGAAAGCGCCAGCTTCCAGTTTGGGATTACTTTGAATATGACTGTGTTTTGGATAAAGCAAGTGTCTTGTAGTGGAACGAGACAAATTATGAGGGACATTTCTAAAGGGAAAAAAATCCCACAAACCTTAAAGTGCACTTGAAAAGCTCACACAAGAAGGCTAAGCTAGCTTACCTTGAGAAGGTAAGGGAGCACACTCAACCCTCATCCCCAGAAAACAGAAGCTAACCCCAGGCAAGGCAGCATGATGCATCCCGAGACAACAGGACTGGGATATCTACATAACTGTGTGAGTCAATTGCCTTCAAAAAGTTTATCAATTCACTTGAACCAAAATTACGAACACCCGGTGCTGCAAGAGTTAATAGTCTCATTGGGGCCAAGATATACATTTTATAGTTGCCTGGTATCAATGGTTGTTCATCTGCCTTTATTTATTTATTTATTTAAAGAACCCATAGGTGGGAATGTGAGTTGTCTGTCTCTGCGTGTTAACCCTGCGACAGACAGGCGACCTGTCCAGGGTGCAGGGTATGGTAGCTGGAATAGCAACATACCCAAGGATAAGCAGAAGAGAATGACTGATATGATGAAACTGGGATTTTGTTACACTTAATTATTGCAAACACAACTAAAACTATAACTGAAACTAATCAAAACTAAACTGAAACTAAGGATTTTCAAAAAAATAAAAACTAAACTAAACTAGCAAACAATTGGTAAAAACTAATTAAAACTAATATAAAATTGAAAATCTGAAGTCAAAACTAAATAAAAATAAAAACTAATGAAAATTGCAAAACTATTAAAACCCTGGTCCATTCTCCCTGCAGCACGGACTACACTGCCCATGAGGGTACATTCTTTAGGGCTATGCCTGTAGCATAACAACAACAACAAAAAGGCGCTCTCTCACCCAGGAAACACAGTCGCAGAGAGAGCGCGCGTCACCCTGTAACCATGGCAACCATAACGCTGCCACCTGGAACGACAGAACACAACTGTCAAACAAAACCCAAACAGTCCTGACCCGCGACAACATGAAACAGGAAAGTACCGCCGTGTAATCCATTTATTTCAACAAAGTAACTGTATTCTAAATATCACCTTTTTAAACGGTAACTGTAACGGAATACAGTTACTCATATTTTGTATTTTAAATACGTAACGGCGGTACATGTATTCCGTTACTCCCCAACACTGTTAGCCTACATGTATAAAAATGACCTGAAACAGCCAAAAACAAAACAAAACAAAACAAAAAAACAGACAAAATATATTCTATCCACTTATGTACCCTAATTAAGGTGGGCTTAGTCATTCCATCTTTTTCTCTGCCTCGTTCTCTTCTCATGCATCTGAGGTCTGAAGCAGCCAGAGCTGCACCTAGGCCTACGGCACACAGCTGTTCTGATTTTGACACACAGTGCATACTGTGTGTCAAAATCAGAACAGGGGGTGGATAGTGCTCAGTTAACCTTCCCACAGCCCTGTCTCTAACAACCTTTCTGGTTGGAAATCCAGCTTTGCAGTGTTGCTCAGAAGACACACAGCCGCTGCTGGTGCTGCCTTTTTTTTGTTTTTTGTTTTACAATTGATTATTCTTTTTCACAATGGAATGTCTAATACTTTAAAAATATTCATTTATGCAATCAAATTTAGAATATATGCTGACAGACTGCACTGTGCTTCTATTAGTCAAAGCCTGTCCAATCAGGGAACTAATAACCCCTCCGTTTTTTATTTACAGTCTATAATCATATAGCCTTTGATGCGGTTGACAATATTGTCCTATTTGTCTTAAAGGGCTTTTTCTGTTAGGGTAAGGAAGCTTTCCTTTAACTCTTCTCTGACCTTTGGGGTTCTGCAAGGCTCAATCCGAGACCAGTTATTATTCTCTTTTTACATCCTTGCTTTAGCCAGCATCTCAATCTTTTTTTTGGCATTTCTTATCATTTTTATGCAAAAGACATTTAGCTGCATATGTCTTAAGCCTCACCAGCTGGATATGCTGTCCAACCTAGTTCTCTTTTTATTCCAGATAACTGACTGGCTCTCCAACAATGACCTTGTGTTAAATTCCAATAAGACTGAGGTCATGATTATGGCTCCTCCTGAAAAGCTTTTAAGAATGAGTGCAGTGATTGCTTCCTTTTGTTCATATGCGAACTCCAGTGTTCGCAATCTCAGTGAAATATTTGAGCACATTCCTCTCTTTCTCTCACTTAGGGGACATTAATTTGGGAGCTATAGTCTGTTCCCCTGAATTGGAGAAAATTGTTCATGCATTTGTGTCATTGCATCTAGATTACTGTAATACCCTATTTACCATATTAGATAAATCATCTCTTTCCCACCTCTAAGCAATACAAAATGTTACAGCCACGCTCATTACATGATCTAGCAAACAAGTTGACATTACCCTAATTTTATACTCTCTACATTGGCTTCCAGTTATTTTGAGAATTAATTTTAAAATTCTCATACTATCAGCGGTGGGAATGAGAATCAGCACCTCCAAATCTGAGGCCATGGTCCTCAGCCGGAAAAGGGTGGAGTGTCCACTCCGGGTCAGGGACGAGACCCTGCCCCAAGTGGAGGAGTTTAACTATCTCGGGGTCTTGTTCACGAGTGATGGGAGAAGGGAGCCGGAGATTGACAGATGGATTGGCGCAGCGGCTGCAGTGATGCGGACGCTGTACCGGTCTGTTGTGGTGAAGAGAGAGCTGAGCGTAAAAGCGAAGCTCTCAATTTACCGGTCGATCTATGCCCCTACCCTCACCTATGGTCACGAGCTGTGGGTAGTGACCGAAAGAACGAGATTGTGAATACAAGCGGCGGAAATAGGTTTCCTCCGAAGGGTGGCTGGCCCCTCCCTTAGAGATAGGGTGAGAAGTTCTCCCATTCGGGAGGGGCTCAGAGTAGAGCAGCTGCTCCTCCACATCGAAAGGAACCAGTTGAGGTGGTTTGGGCATCTGACAAGGATGCCCCCTGGGCGAGGTTTTCCAGGCATGTCCCACTGGGCGGAGGCCCCAGGGCAGACCCAGGACACGCTGGAGAGATAATATCTCTCGGCTAGCCTGGGAACGCCTTGGTGTTCCCCCGGATAAGCTGGAGGAGGTGGCTGGGGAGAGGGAGCTCTGGGCTTCTCTGCTTGGGCTGCTGCCCCCACGATCTGGCCCCGGATAAGCGGAAGAAAATGGATGGATGGATGGATGGATGGATGGATCATACTTTCATACAGAGCATTAAATCAACTAGCTCCAGACTATTTATCTAATCCTAACCCTAACCTACTTCTTGTTAAACACACTGCTGTTTGCAGTCTTCGTTTGCAGGCTCAAAATTTATTAGCTGTTCCTTGTACGAGATTTAAGACTAGAGGAAACAGACTGCAGCATCTAGACTTTGGAATAGTCTATGACTTCAACTACATTTGACTCTTTCTTGATGCATGCTCAATCATCCAGGTAAGTAAATCTCCAAAAGTTGATTCTGTTCATCTGGACGTAGCGTTTTGTGGGAGAAACGTTTCATCACTCATCCAAGTGACTTCTTCAGTCTCAGCTGACTGCAGGTTTCCCCAATCTTATAAACAGCACATTTGCATAATGACTGAAACCAGCCCACTGAAAGAACAATGGGCTGGGAGGTCAGTTCCTTAATCTTAATTATGCAAATTCTCATGACCATTGATCAACAACCACTGACCAAAACCCACTGATCAATGGCCACTGATCAATGGCCATGAGTACCATTCACAGAGAGTTGGGGAATGGCTGCAATCACAGCATTGTAAGATGGCAAAAGATGTACCCTTAGGCCCCCCTCCTCGATTCAGAGATGGTCTTTCCCTTTCTTACGTAAATGGCTTCCTTGACTCCGTGCTCAAACCAGCGTTCCTCCCTGTCCAGGATGTGTACATCCTCATCATTGAAAGAGTGTCCACTGGCCTGTAGGTGTAAATAGACTGCAGAGTCCTGGCCTGACGAGGTAGCTCTTCTGTGTTGTGCCATCCGCTTCGCCAGAGGTTGTTTGGTTTCCCCGATGTATAAATCCTGGCAATCCTCCTGGCACTTAACAGCGTACACTATGTTACTCTGTTTGTGTCGGGGGACCCGATCCTTGGGCTGGACCAGTTTTTGGCGCAGCGTGTTTTGGGGTTTAAAAGCCACAGAGACCCGGTGTTTCGAAAAAATGCATCTCAACTGCTCTGATACTCCTGACACATATGGGATCACTACAGGTTTATGCTTAGGCAGCGGTTGTCCTTCTCTCCTGGATCGGCTGGAGCTTTCTTTAGGCGCCTTTCCAGCTTTGACAAAAGTCCAGCTGGGATAACCACATTTACTCAGGGCCAGTGTTGGGTGTAACGCGTTACTTTTCCACTGAAAAAGTAGAGTAACTAATTACTGTTCATTTTTAGGTATTTTAAATACAGTTACTTACAATGTACTTGCGTTACATTGTAAGTAACTAAACTCGCTGAATATCATTATTTAATTTCATTAATTTATCTTCTAAAGGTAAAAATAAACTCTGCCGCTCTAACATCGCTGTAGTGCAGCTGTACGTCATTTCGCGCCAGTTTGCTGCATAGTCGTATTCTACAGCGGAAGACGTCGGACTCGGCTGAAGCCTGTGGCTGTTTTACGAAATGGACATATTCCCGTTTCTGAAACAAGCAGACAAGAACATTACAGCAACATGTAAGCTATGTGCTGGGGAGAAAAAACTATCAGCTGCTGTTAATAGCGTTAATAGAGTAATCTACTGAAGCGCCTGACACAGAGCATAGACGAACACTTCTGAGTGATTCTTGTTCATCATCCATGGATAACACCGCGGAAACTCCTGCTAAGCAGCAAAACGTGATTTTACTTCAGCAGCACAGAAAGCGTCTGAAGGTGAGCTTAAAAAATGACTGCAGGCTACATAGCTGGACTGGCCATCGGGCATACCGGGCATTTGCCCGGTGGGCCGATGGTGATCTCCCTCTGTTTCTACTTTAATCATGAAACTGATCAGTGATCAGCTTTTCTCTCTTGTTTGTTTATCGCTCTGAATCTTACAACAAACGTTTTCATCTGATGTAAAATGTATAGAAATCCATTATTGTACATAGTATTTTTTTAGGGTCCCATCATAATTTCTTCAGAAGTAGCTAAGTACTGTTTATGATGCCAGTATTTTCCCACATTTTCTAGATTCTGTACCAGTACTGTGTGTGAAATGCCATCAAAAAGTCAGTTAAGTTTTTCTTTCTCACCTGTCTCTGTCTCCTTTCACTTTTTAAAGGTTGCCATGTTAGAAAAAATATTTTGCCCTGCCATGCTGTTTATTGATGTGGCAAATGAATGGTTTATGAAAATATATCTAAATCTGTCATCAGTAATCAGTAATGATCATGTCTCACCTCTAGTCTTCTCTGTCTTACTTTCAGGTTTTCACTATGTGTTGTAGATAGTTCAGGAGGTTAACTCGACCAATACCAGAATAGGGAGGATGGTGTAGGTTTAAGTTTATTAGATTGATACATTTATACCAACAAGACAGTGTACATCACTGTGACAACAGCGTTTGTTTTCATTCAAAGGCTTTATGGCTTTTCCTATAATACCTGGCGGCATTTGTCTCTAGTCAAAATGCCCGGGCCGATTTTTTTTGTCCCAGTCCAGCCCTGCCAGGCTACATTGTGGAACAGATGCTACCGCTGCGTACTGTAGCGTGTCCGTCTTTAAAAAAATTTATTTATTATTTAAAGAGTTTAATTTCTATTGTTTGTCCACTCAAGGTTTATGTGGATTTTAAGAAGTATTTAGTTAAATACTTATGTAGTACTTAAGTTACTTTTCTGACACAGTAATTAGATAAGTATTTTAAATACAATATTGACTAAGTAATTAGTAATAGTAATTAATTACTTTTTTAAAGTAACTTACCCAACACTGCTCAGGGCCTTCTTGATGTGCTGTTCTTCTGCCTCCCTGGCCGCTGTGTCAGTGGGGATGGTGTTCGCTCTGTGTTGTAGCGTCCTAATGACACCCAGTTTGTGCTCCAGTGGATGATGAGAGCCGATCCAGGAGAGAAGGACAACCGCTGCCTAAGCGTAAACCTGTAGTGATCCCATATGTGTCAGGAGTATCGGAGCAGTTGAGACGCATTTTTTCGAAACACCGGGTCTCTGTGGCTTTTAAACCCCAAAACACGCTGCGCCAAAAATTGGTCCACCCCAAGGATCAGGTCCCCCGACACAAACAGAGTAACATAGTGTACGCTGTTAAGTGCCAGGAGGATTGCCAGGATTTATACATCGGGGAAACCAAACAACCTCTGGCGAAGCGGATGGCACAACACAGAAGAGCTACCTCGTCATGCCAGGACTCTGCAGTCTATGTACACCTACACCACCACTGGTCAGTGGTTGTTGATCAACGGTCATGAGAATTTGCATAATTAAGATTAAGGAACTGACCTCCCAGCCCATTGTTCTTTCAGTGGGCTGGTTTCAGTCATTATGCAAATGTATGTTTATAAGATTGGGGAAACCTGCAGTCAGCTGAGACTGAAGAAGTCACTTGGATGAGTGACGGAACGTTTCTCCCACAAAGCGCTACGTCCAGATGAACAGAATCAACTTTTGGAGAGATACGTTTGACTCTGTGGACTCCGTTCAAAACTTCTCCCTTTAACGAGGCCTTCTTTTTTTAAATCCTTTTTGTTTTTGTTTTTTTAAATATGGTTTTGTATTTCTACTAAAGTGTAATTCTATTAGCTTTCATATTTTATTGTGGTTACTCCTAGCATTTGCTTATTTTATTGTAAGGCACTTTATGTCTGTGAAAAATATTCTATAAATAAACTGTACTGAGTTATTTATAAATAAGTAAGTAAATAAAAATAGTGTTTGTGTGTGGATGAAGCATGCGAGAAAAATAATTTAAATCCATGTATTTGTACTGAAAAACAAACAAAGAAAAGTACAAGTAATTTTAATGAAACTCTGAAAACAGCGTGGCAAACTCACACAACTCTTTCTCTGCCTGTATATAATTGCATAGAAAAAAACCTACTAAAAAACACCATCATTAAAAGCTTCATAATTATAAATGTTTCTCTTATGCTACATAGGCATACCAGTGAACAAATGAGCACTTTTAAGACTAAGTCCTGGTCTTTTCAAGAACACAGGTTACATGTCCAGAGCTGAACCTACTTTCATCCACCCCCCACTAAAGCTGTTATGTTTTTAATTAGGATACTAATTAGCATTGTGCAAACATGATGTAATTAGTTTGCTCTCAGTTAGGACAGCTGGAAGTAACACAGACATATGCCTGCCACACTCAAAAGGATCACAAGCTTCTTACTCCACTCAGTGCACCAATTACCCTGTTCTAATTCTCCGCCCTGTTTGTGTGAAGTTGCACGTTCCCTCAAAGTCCCTCAAAGGCAGGCAGACAATATGAACTTGACAGAATGTGCCAATTGTGAAATATAAAGTTAATGAGACAAAGGATATATAGTTTAATTTTAAGTTATAAGTTTATGTATGAAAATAGCCACTCTTGTGTGTTCATGTACATGAATGGAACACCTCTAACCATCAACAAGGCAGGAAAATTAAAGCACCACAACCAGGCATATTTTTACTCAAAGAAAAACAAAGAACAAAACACAATAACAATTAAACAGGGGAGCTCTTTCTGGGGAGCTAATGCCCATATAAGCTCTTGATCTCTACAGCATGAATACTTACAAAAAGCCCTCAGTCTGACTTTCTTTCTGGAACACAAACAAATACTCAATCCTCTTATTCTTTAGGAACCAATCGTATTTCTTGGTTAATAATTTGCAATACTAATTCTGCATGAACATGACAATATAAAAGCCACTGTGAACAAAGATATCTGTAGATGGTTTGAAGTAATGAGGATGTCTGTGAAGGTTCTCAGTCATCGTAGTCTAAGGAGCTTGGAAAGAAAAGCGTCTGGACTTCTTTAAGTTGCTTGAAGACGTTTCACCTCTCATCCGAGAAGCTTCTTCAGTTCTAAGGTCAAATGGTGGAGAGTCCCAGATTTATGCTCTGTGGGAGTAACCCACCGAGCGGGACAATGGACCCCTAATGATCCTCTACCTAATCACATGAGCCAAGGTGTGAAAATGGGTGTAGGTCACAATCAGCCAAGGTTTCGGGTGAGCTCATTGTGAAACCTAGCCCCACCCAATCATGTGATTTCTGACCTCAGGAAATCACATGATAGGGTGGGTTAGTCCCACAGAGCTTAAATCTGGGACTCTCCACCATTTGACCCTAGAACTGAAGAAGCTTCTTGGATGAGAGTTGAAACGTCTTCAAGCAACTTAAAGAAGTCCAGACGCTTTTCTTTCCAAGCTCCTTAGACAAGTAATTAGGATGCTCTCTTTATATAACAGTGTTCAATAGAAATAAAAAGGTAAAATAACAGAGTCTCCACCAATGACTTGAAATTCATCCATTAAGGACCTCTAATTTAGTTTTTAGCAAGGTCTGTCAAATGTGACTTGTTGCTCACAGTGTTACATAGAAATATTGGGATCTGGGCAACTACACATACTGTATATAAAGCAAAAACAGAGTTTGTACAAATGTAAAAAAACAAAACAAACAACCAAGCAACTTTAAAGTACATATTTTGAAATAACCTTGTAATTTCTTTAAGCACTAAGTAGTTCTTGGACAATATTCAAAGAAACTGTCTGCCTTTTCTTCCATTCTGTGTCTAGATGATTCCACACTGCTTCAATAATGTCGAGATCCAGGGAAGAAATTCATGCCTGATAGCATTCCATTCTATATTTATTTTTCTATTCAGGTATGCTTTTATTGTATTGGCAATATGTTTGCAAGCTGAGAAATGAAGCTTCTGCCAGTCAGATGCTTTCCAGATGGCACTGTATTGTGGGTCAAACTCTTATCGTATTGTTCTGCGTTCAGTCTTGACAAGATTCACAATACCACTGGCTAAAATACAGCGCATACAATCTTCTTTTTTTTTTGTTAACACAAGGCTGCCGACATTCACTGTTGTACACCTCATCCATACATGTTTACAGTGACTTGAAATGTATAAATGTAAAATTTGGATTCATGACTCCATAGGAGTTGTTGCCATTGATTGTCAGTCCAGTTCTTCTGGACAGAAAATTCATTCCTTAAGAATGACTTCTTGACAGCTGCCATGATACCATTTCTGATTAGGCTTCAGCAAACTGTAGATGGGCCAACAGATGCATCTTTCAGGTCTGATGTCAGTTCTTTATTGCACTTTTTCTATTCCTTAAGGATGTGACTTACAGATACTGATCATCTGCTGTAAATAGTTTTTTAAGCCTGCCACCGCTTCTTTTATCCTCCACTTGTCCACGGGACTCCCACAGCACCATGGCATGATATGACAAATTTTTTACTACTAGATTTTTGGGAATCAACCTTGTTGGGGCAGAAATACAATTTTATGCCTGTAGAACTGTGTTATCATAGGCATTTTTCATAATTTCAGCTCAAGAAATGGGAACCAATGGTGTGTTTTTGTGACAAACTGCCAGTATCAAAATATCTAAAGATAAATTATAAAAACTATTCTTTGCCAAGTTTTCTGTTATTCGTAGACACAACATTGGTTCATCTGTTGAGTTAGGTAACCTTGTTTACAGTATGTCTGAATGATCCATAAGTCAGTGTTTAGTGGCTTAACAAACAAAGAAAAACATGCCTCTGAAAATGGTCAAGCACAAGGACGGGACGGAGAAAGGGTTAAAAAAAAAAACCCCAAAAAAACAAAAAACAGCCAATATCCAAGGAAAACCTTTGAAAGACCTTTAGAAAGTCAGGAGAACTGTTCTCCTGAAACAAGGTGTGGCTCAACATTTTTGCATAGTACTGCACAGTAAAGATATCCACTTTGAAGTAGGCCAGTACAACCAGAAGTAAGAGTAAACTGTTCTTATGTCATGTGAAGTTGAAGAAGTTGAAAAAAACAAACAAACAATATTCTATTTGTACAAATTAAGGGAGGCATTTAATCCATGGTCTATATGTAGAGCTCAACGATTTCCCTGAGCACATCCAATTCAGTGATTTGTGGCTAGGAGCAAAGTGAGCACATCCTTAATGAAATATCTCAATGTGTATGCATATTTATTTAAGTGTATGCACATGCATGTTTATCTCTGCTTGAATGTTATGATTTATGATAGCTGTGATTCAGGCAGGTGATGGATGACCGCATTAGAAGCAGCAGTTTTTTCCCTTCAGGTCTTTCTCTGTATATATTATGTAGCACGCAATAAATCTGACTTCACATATCTCAAACAATAATACATAAATAAATAAGGCAAGTAATAATTTTTGACCTTGTTAGGTTACATGCATCATCTCAGCAATCATACTCAAAAAGGAATGTTCTGCTAGTGTAATGAAGGACGTGGCCACAGTGTCATACATTATTTGTGTTATTTCACTGCAGGACTTAAAACAGAAAATCTTCTCACATCTCAGCATTTGAGTCTCATATACAAATGTTGGATACCACCAATATTATTTCCTGTGCCTTAGAATGCTGCTCACATTAGGTAACACCAAAGGGCCAGCTTGGCAAGTGTGACGAGGTTAGATTGCAAGATTTGACTAATTTTGAAGTACGTTTCATCACACAAAGCTTCAGTGATTATCTGCTTTGAAATCATGAATATACTTAAACTAGAAGAATAAAGAACAGTGTTGCATCACGAACAACAGGATTTTCAGAGGGTCTTTCGCTCTATTGCATGCACAGACTCACCTCACTCCCCTTTTCTCTACCTTCCGTTGTCAGAACACATATGGTTACTTTCTCTGTCTCCTTGTCACACTTGTTAACGCTCGTCCTTCATCTGTGAATGTAAAGCCTCAGCAGTTTCAACAACACTTCTCCTGCAGCTGTCTGTTAAACCTGCCAAACACTAATGCAAATGGTAACAAATTGAAAACCTAATGACAGAATTGCTTGTCTTTTTATTTAATCATAGAGGCATGTGATAAAATAGAACCCCTTTTCAAATAAATTCAAATTTACTGATTTAGATTTTAATTAAAAATACATTTGTCTCATTCCAGGGTAAATCCAACGTGTTTCTGCTGGACTGATGTGCGCTGATGATACTGCAGCAGCATATCGGTTCACAATCATTGATCAAATGGCCTAGTTGGGAGTGGCAAGGTACTATGTTACACAGCTAACTACTACTTACTAAATTTCAGCAAAACCTTGGAGCTGGTTATAGAAAGCACAGCTGGATGCTCTTGAAACTGCTTAGTTCAGAACCATAAAACTACCCTACCACAAGATCTACTACTCTCCACTCCACCTCATTGTGCAGAACCAAAACTAATGCGATTACAAAGCATCCTCTACATGACAGCGGTGACATATGCCAACTTCTGGCAAACAACTCTGTAGCAACAACTGCAAAATGATGACAAAAAGAATTAAAAAAACTAAACATTAGGGGTTTTTTGTTTTAGCTTTTGTGTATTCTTAACCTTATTAACTGCTGTCTTCACTGAGCCCACTGGATTGTTTATTGACTTGAATGTTTCCTCCATCTTTGAAAAGTGAATTTGTACTGTTTGATTTGAAATTGCAACATATACATAATACATTTGTACATATATGTTATTTTTAATTTGATTCTTTTTGCCTTTATTGGACAGAAAAGTCAAGAGTAGACAGCAAAGTAAGGAGCGAGCAAGAGGGAATGACAAAAGTGAAATGGTCAGCAGAATCAAACCGCAGCATGTGTCATCTCCTCAACCACGTGAGCTAAAGCAGCACTCAAATCATTTTTTTATCATTTTTTAAACATCACACTATATGGTGATAAGTAAAACTTTTCTAAACAATAATGTATGTTAAATAACCTATAGTCTATATATCGGTAATGTATAATCAACACACAAAAAATACAATTTCTTATTTACAACAATCAAACCCCATGGCTCTCCAAATTATAGTCAGGTGTATCGTCTTTGCTTCAATTATCCTTGAGATGTGTCAAGAACTAAATTAAAAGTTCCACTGTGGCTAATTAAATTCTTTAGAAAGGTACACAACTGTGTATAAAAGGATGCGTGTCAAGAAAAAAAATAAAATGGCACAGTGAATTTGTGAAACACACATTAGGGGAAGGGTTGAAATAAATTCTAAAGCTGAGTATTCATAGGAGCACCTAGAAACGACGTACTTCATCAGAGTAAAAACCAAGAGCAGTCACATTCACGCTAATAGAGTTTCAGAAATTCTCTGCAGAGACAAAATAACCCGACACAAGGACGACCATGTCAACAACTCGCCATCAATAAATACTTTTGAGCATGAGGAAAACCATTTCTTGATCCATTGAGTCAGAAACTGAAATATTTGGATGAAGCATGTGGCAGCCTGATACTATGGGTGTGGATCTCACCCATAGGGACAAAGTGAAAGCGGTCCGTTTAATTTGGCCACTAAATTGAGAAAAGTCTCGTTTTGTCCATAAGAGGCCCAACTAAAACCCAGAGGGAACATTTGAGACCTGGAGCTGGACCTTTCCAAGCACTTTGACAATATCAGTCCGGAAGAATGTCATAAACTACACGATTCCAGGTGTGAAAAGCCTATGGAGACTTATTTAAAAAGACTGATGGCAAAAATGGTTGACAAAGGGTCTTCAAGTACTAATTTAATCTCAAATAATTTGTAAACAAGAAATTTCAGGTTTTGTCTCAATTTCACTTTGAAATTGTGAGCTGTCAAGTGAAGATGTGTAAGGTGTATGAATTTAGTCATTTTAAAATTAAACACTAAAATGTGGGTAAGAAGTAAAATGATCTGGATATGTGATATGGCGTTATTTTTGTGCCACTATTCTGAGCGCACGTAAAAAAAATTTGAGCGCACGTAAAAAAAGTTTGCAGGTGCAAGTGTTGCATTTTGAGGAGAAATTTATTTTGAGCAAAGAAAAGCTAAATTTGAGTGAACAAAATTCATTGCTGCGTGCAAAAAATGTATTTCAGTCTTTGCTATTATCCATACACACACACAATAGCAGCCCCTCTCGCTCAGTTTTTGCATTTGCGCTTGCTCGCAATGTGTTGCTTGCACTCTCAACATTTCTGCCCGTGCGCGCTCAACTCTTTCTGTACACCGTTATATTTGTGCCACAAAACCAGCCAAACTTCAAATAAACTTCAAATAAACTTCAAATATCTGCTCGATTTATCTATAGTAATGGGGGACATCTAAAAGCTGACGTGTACCGTAAACCTACACATACGGATCAGTATTTAAGGTTTGACTCTCATCATCCACTGGAGCACAAACTGGGTGTCATTAGGACGCTACAACACAAAGCGAACACCATCCCCACTGACACAGCGGCCAGGGAGGCAGAAGAACAGCACATCAACAAGGCCCTGAGTAAATGTGGTTATCCCAGCTGGACTTTTGTCAACGCTGGAAAGGCGCCTAAAGAAAGCTCCAGCCGATCCAGGAGAGAAGGACAACCGCTGCCTAAGCGTAAACCTGTAGTGATCCCATATGTGTCAGGAGTATCGGAGCAGTTGAGATGCATTTTTTCGAAACACCGGGTCTCTGTGGCTTTTAAACCCCAAAACACGCTGCGCCAAAAATTGGTCCAGCCCAAGGATCGGGTCCCCCGACACAAACAGAGTAACATAGTGTACGCTGTTCAGTGCCAGGAGGATTGCCAGGATTTATACATCGGGGAAACCAAACAACCTCTGGCGAAGCGGATGGCACAACACAGAAGAGCTACCTCGTCAGGCCAGGACTCTGCAGTCTATTTACACCTACAGGCCAGTGGACACTCTTTCAATGATGAGGATGTACACATCTTGGACAGGGAGGAACGCTGGATTGAGTGCGGAGTCAAGGAGGCCATTTACGTGAAAAGGGAAAGGCCATCTCTGAATCGAGGAGGGGGGCCTAAGGGTACATCTTTCGCCATCTTACAATGCTGTGATTGCAGCCATTCCCCAACTCTCTGTGAATGGTACTCATGGCCATTGATCAGTGGGTTTTGGTCAGTGGTTGTTGATCAATGGTCATGAAAATTTGCATAATTAAGATTAAGGAACTGACCTCCCAGCCCATTGTTCTTTCAGTGGGCTGGTTTCAGTCATTATGCAAATGTACTGTTTATAAGATTGGGGAAACCTGCAGTCAGCTGAGACTGAAGAAGTCACTTGGATGAGTGACGAAACGTTTCTCCCACAAAACGCTACGTCCAGATGAACAGAATCAACTTTTGGAGAAGTGCTCTAATGTTTTCGGAGATGCCTGTTACCCACGGGCATCCTCACCCTGAAGTTTACACAGCACCATTCTCGCTTGAAACTATCTTAAAAGTTTGTGACCCAGTAAGAGTAATATTTCAAACTCCGCCACTCTGTGTTCCTCCGCCACTGCCTCGTTTGAGTTTTGGACGAAAGGGATTCTGGGATATTGCATTTCGTCATTTCGAGCTGATTGGAGACGAAAACAGCCAATCAGATTTTTTTGCATCCAAGTCTGTGATTGGCTGGTTTTGTGGCACAAATATAACGGTGTACAGAAAGAGTTGAGCGCGCACGGGCAGAAATGTTGAGAGCGCGAGCAACACATTGCAAGCAAGCGCAAATGCAAAAACTGAGCGAGAGGGGCTGCTATTGTGTGTGTGTATGGATAATAGCAAACACTGAAATACATTTTTTGCACGCAGCAATGAGTTTTGTTCACTCAAATTTAGCTTTTCTTCGCTTGAAATAAATTTCTCCTCAAAATGCAACACTTGCACCTGCAAATTTTTTTTACGTGCGCTCAAATTTTTTTTACGTGCGCTCAGAATAGTGGCACAAAAATAATGCCATAATGTGAAGGCTTGGCATGATTCCTAACTCTCCCTACTTACTGCCCTCCTGTGCCACCTTCCTGCATCACTGCCTACTCCACCCTAGCACGTTGCACATGTGTGCAACTGTCTCCCCTGTATATTTAAACTGCATTTCCCCCCATACCTCTGTCCAATCATTAGATATATTCTTAGAGTTCTAGCAGTTTATTAGTCTTAGCTTCCCCATATATTTGACCCAGTTCTGTCTCATTCTTTTTGCCTTGGTCTACTCTTTTTTTGTGTACTGAACCCATCTTTACCTCAGTAAAATGCTTAAATTCTTACCTGGTCTTGCTGCTGTCACACTAGTCATAAGCGAATACTTTATGAAGTGACTAGAAGGTAAGGCTATAATGATATAGGAAAATTCAAGGAAATTGAATTTAGATGTTGTTCCCAATGACCTACATACCTGGAAAACGCAGTTTTAAAACTAGCATTAACGGTAGTAAATCTGCGTCATGGTGGTGCTATTCTGTTATATATTTCCCTTAAGCGATATCCAAAGATGTTGGGTTGCACTTGTCCCCTTCATATGCATTGCTGCAAACTGATTTTTCCTAACATCTCATGCAATCTCTGTGACAATGTCCTCTGACTGTCCAGCTACAAAAATCCAGAAAAACTATCGCAGCAGTTGATGCTCATCCCTAGCCCCATCTGTTACCAACACGGATGTCTAACAAGATATCAGTTGAAGATGAGGTAGGAAAACCATCTATCATCTGTATCAGGGATGTTAGCTTTATAAGTAGAGAGAAATTACCTGAGTTTAATGTTAGCATCAACCTGACTACTCAGTCCTCTTTCGTTAAAATGTACCAGATACTGGATATCGGCCAGGTGTTCCGCATTAATCCAAAACCTAAGCAGAGATGAGTGCAGTTAAACTGGTAGAGTTTCACTCCAAATGAATGTATCAATGCAGGATTTAATAAGCACAATCAGCCAAACAGCATCGCTAAAAGGCAATCCTTTTTCCCCCTCTCTAGAGAATTCTAAGAAAACATGATACATATTCCCGCCAAAGCCATCAGTCTGCTGCTCTATCAGCTGTCACTGATTCCCACACTAAAAGTCTAAAAACATGTCAAACACAGAGTCTGACAAATAGTTATTAAACAGTCATGAACACACAGTAACAATGTGGGCTGTCTTGCTGCACAAACAAGCATTTATTTCTGTGCAAAAGCATCTACAGCCATCATAAAATCCATATCTCTTCTCAGACTGGTGGAGCTAATAGGTAATTTGGTTAATAATAGTTAATTTGGTAATCTTAAATTGGAGTTAATGTTTAATCTCCCAGTTCATCTGTGAAGACAAGCCTTGTTGTTGCTTCTGTCTGTTCAAATAGATTGTTGAGACCAGGTCTCTGAGACTGTACTGTATGATACAGGAGTCTTAAGAGTAGTCAACAAACTCTAAACCTACTACCATAGCCACACTGCGAAATTCACTTGAGGCAAATCAGATGCCTTCCAAATGAGGCTACATATTGTAAAAATCTGAACATCTTAAACTTTTGTACAGCAGTGTGGATCCAGATACATGGGTCCCCAAGCCCTCGGCAGTGCCTACAATGGCTTAATGAAACCAGACACGGATATAATCATTAGGAACACTACAGCAAAATCTCAACTGACAGTTGACACATTTTCTCATAGAATTAATGTTATTAGATCACACAGTTTGGCTGTGCACTGGGAGGTACAGTGTTTAAATCAAAATCTCCCCGTTTTTCCCACACGTCTTCTGGGACCCTGCTAGAAATGCAGGGGCTCTTCTTTGGTCATGTTGGCTCCCCGCAGATCCTCTCATCTCAGAAATGGCATTTCCTTAGTTCTTCTCTATAACACTCAGCTTTTACAACCAGGTTTCTGCATTTGTTTGATTAAAAATTAATTCGTCCTTCCCCAATGCCATCTTACTTGTATTTGTCTAGGTCATATCTTGGTAACATGGTTACAATCATGATTATTGATTTCTGCAAGAGTGACACGAACGGGAGGTCAGTTTTCCATTTTCCTATTTTAGACCTTTATTTATTTATTTATTTTACATTGGGAATAAGACTGCAGTGACTCACTTTATGAAATATTATCATGAAATGAAACAATAACTAATATAGGGAGAAAGTCACCCTGAATCAGAGTTCACGTGTTTTATTATGTGGTCAGAGACAGTTCAATTAATCAACATTTTATAAGCGTGAATAACTCATTAGCAAAGTGACACAAGGGAACCAACAGTCTGCTATGTGAGTTCATGTAATATGGTGCAAAACTGTGCTGCAGCAAGTCTCCTGAGCCTTTGCTCAGTCTTACAGATTATTTCTAAATCTGAAGATGTGAGAAACTGTAATTTGCTTCTGTGTTTCCTTCACAAACTGACCTAATAAATATTTTAATAGGGAATCATGATCTGTAGTCACTGAGTAAATGAAATTCAAGTCAGGACTGTCTGATGCAATACAATACATTTTAATATGATTAAGTATGATAGAGATGTTGTAAACACTTTTATTATTCAATTATTTCATCTGGACAGTAGTTTGGCCAACGGTTACACAAGGGAGGTTTTGGCATCAGTAAGAGGCAAAGATGTAAATTAAAATGGACTCTTTCATAATGTAATGATCATGATAAAAACCTTTTTAGATGATTAATTGTATTGTGTTTAGGCAGTGGTACAGTTTCATTTTATAAGAGGTAAAAAAGAAATAAGTCAACTCAATTTAAGCCTTTCAAACACCCCATTGTTTATCCATAATACAAAACTGCTATGGTTTATATACTGCATGTGCAGTGTTTACAGTAATTGATTTCTATCATGGTTGGAGGGTTTTCTGTACCACTTACCCAGCGCTATACTCCAGACTGTACATTTTTCAGTACTATTCAGGCTCTGTGCTTTGGCAAATTAATTTTGACATAAGACAATGAAGTGCATATTCAAGTGTCAAGTCTCTGCTTTAATTTGAGTAGTTTTCAGTATAGAAAGAACTGTTTGGGAGCCCTTTTAGCACATAATCCCAAAGTTTAGAGCTTTAAAAAGTAATTGGACAAATACACAATATACAACTATGTTTAAAAATTTGTGAAAAATCTTTTCGATTCTACAGCTGCGTGAAACCTTCATCAGCAGACACTTTCAACGATGCTTTCACTGTAGTCACAGTCAGCTTGTTGTGTGATCCCTTTGCCTTTGGTTTATGCTTCTGTAAGTAAATGAAATCTAATTATTGGCTGACCAGTCAAAGACCTACTTTGACTGGTCAGCCAGATACTGTCAAGCTCTTGGGTTACTATGAACCCATGTTTATAATTAATGGTCTTGTAAATGATGAAAATTGAATTTTGATGTTGAATCTTGGCTTAGAACCCTGAATTCATTGTGTTGATACTGTCCACAGTATAAACATCAATAAATGCCAGTGTGCCAGTTCCATTAACAGTCATACATGCCTAAAAGATAACAGAACCATCACTATGTCTAAGTGATCAAGTGGTACAGATTGGTTGGGGTGGTTTATTCCATTTTTATGCCAAGCCTTCTTTTTGTGAATGTTTTGATGCACTAACATTTAAGAGACTGACAGAAGTCTTCACATGATATGAAAGGAAAGATGTTCATTTCTAATTTTTGGGTGTGTAAAGCAGCAATTTCTAATATGTTCATCTTTGGAATTTTATAGGGAAAAAGAAAAAAAAGTTTGCTAATTTTAGGATTATGTCAGATGACTTTAAATCATCTCAGGCTATCAGTTATTAATATCCGTATACCACTCAATGCTTTTAAGGCAGATAGGGAAGCTGTTCCATTTCTAGGAAGCACTGGTATAAATAAAGTGAAGATTTGAGACGAGGTAAGGTTTGAGATTAAGGGAGACTTAAATTGTGTTTTCCCTCAGTATATACGGAAATAGTTTGAGGTTGATTTGAGACACAGTCTAGTGTCAGGTTAAAGCATCAGTTTCTCCAGGAAACATATTTTAACTGTACTGAAAAATATACAATAATCAGAAGATAAATATAATGATATACATTCATATGATGGGTGTACTGAACTATTGTAGTACTTATCTGATCCTGGATTAAAGGATTTAGTATATATCTGAGGATGGGACATGGACATGATCCTGTGAAATGAACAAAAAAATTGTATCTCATTTTGAACGCAATTTGTTAGCTACTAAACCACAGCTAAACTTTTAATGTGTAAAGAGTAAACTTATTAAACAGCTTTGGGAACATTGC
Source organism: Pelmatolapia mariae (assembly GCF_036321145.2). Taxonomy (NCBI): domain Eukaryota; kingdom Metazoa; phylum Chordata; class Actinopteri; order Cichliformes; family Cichlidae; genus Pelmatolapia; species Pelmatolapia mariae. Next base: position 32,944,137 of record NC_086233.1, read on the forward strand.
TGCCAAGTATTCAAGACTGACTGCAATGTCTTGTGAAATGTGTGATTTCCGATCTGAGATTCATATACTATATGTGCCTTATTGCAAATATACTTTAAGTGTAAGAAGATCTCATTCTGATTTCATCACCCCTACAATTCAGTTGAACTGACTAGTGTAATGGGGCCGAAATTTCAAATTTATCTCCATTCACTATTTCAGAGAATAAGCTGTATTTCTTCTCACTCATGTATGCCTTCTACTCTGGAAAAAAAACCCCTCCCATATTGTGTAGGCATTTGCATTTGAACATGATAGCGCAGAATATAAAATTACATGGGAGCAGGCTCTGAGTAAATGGTGTCTCATTCAGTTATATTTTTGGTACTTGTTGAAAGAGGGGAAAGCATTACTCACACACCGAATCTACAGTGGTTCTTTCGATCAAAAAGCCTACGTGTCATTTCCTATTGGTATACATAATTTGATGACATATAATTTTTATCTCTATTTTTCAAAAATAGATGTACTATTTACAAGCCAAACATAATTATCCATCATTACTTTCCTCACTTCAGAGCCTTAAACGTGACGTGACAAAATTTGTTTAATACAAAAAAAGTCTCTAATAGTAAGAGCAGGCCGCGGAAATTTAAATGCATCTAAATATAGTAGGAATTTGGCTATTATTCCTTTTACTACCGGGTATTTTAGCTTAGTTAATTCATTACGACATTGTTGTGTTTTTTTCTTTTTGTTTTTATGCAAAACATGTTCACATGTTCCAAATCACTTTTGACTGTCTGACATAATAAGATTTTATCCTGACGAACTGCCAAACAGCTACAGGAGATATTGTTTTCCTTTCCCCTTTTTTCTACTGAAGTGGCTGTTGACACTTGCCAGAGGGTGCAAAAGTGCAAGTAGCACTCCAAATGCAACTACTAGTGACAGTGTCATACTCAGCAGTTAATAAATGACAGCCTCAATGTGACATTTAACAAAACTTGAATGTACATTATATTATGAACCAGAATATAAAACTAACTTTACACATTCTTATCCAAAAATGATCACCACTAATAATGCAGGAGAGTGCAGGAGATAGGCAGTTACTCTAGAAGAGCTGGACAGGGCCATAGAAGGTCCTCAACCCATCAGAAGGACCACAGCCCCTTTGTATGGGGAAGTATAGCATTAACGTTGATGGAGGACTACAAAGTTACTTTCAGCAAGCCACTGGTGTGAATGTCTGATCAAAAAAGTCATAAGCAGGGTTCCCCCTGAGAACATGTTACAGACATGAAAGCAGGCAGTCCCTGGAGGATGAAGGAATTTAAACCATTGTCAGGCCCCCAAGCTCCAGCAGAACACCTCTGGGACATTATGTTCCATCGAATCTGACACCACCAGCTTGCACCTCAGACTGTCCGGGAGCTCAGTGACTGCCTGGAACAGATCTGGGAGGATATCCTCCACGACACTGTCCGTCATCTCATTAGGAGCATGCCACAACATTGTCAGGCATGGATGCAAGGACGTTTTATTTTCATCAAAAGATGTGGCATCCTTTCACACTACCCGGTCCATATCAGGATAGACAGATATTCAGCATGGTTTTTTTTTGTCTTGTTTTGGTTTTTTTCCTATTGAGATCTGATGCATTTTTAAAGTGTTAAGAAGTGTATATGACAAAGCTGTAGGAGGTGTGTGATGCTATCATGTCAAAATGGACCAGTGCTGAATCAATGCAATGAAGAAGAAAATGCAGTTATAATAAATGAGTGTAATTAGATAAATATTATAAAAATAGCTCCATAGCTCCAGTCATCCTCAAAGTCATGGAGTCGCTGTGCCTAACTGACACTGGGAAAGAGGCAGGGCTCACCAACCGCAGGTCACTACTCACATGGGTAACACAGAGAGACAGATAACCTACAGCCATTTTTGAGTCACTATTTAACCTACCAAGTGCCATTTCACCCTGTTATAAGACACAGTCACACAGGGTGCACCACAGGACCATGGAAACAGCAATATAATGACGGAAAGTGGGATTAATTTGTTCACAGAGAGGATGTCTTCAGATAATATGCAAGATCAATTAGTGATAACTTATTAAATAGCAAAATTTATTACAAACAGTAGCCATGCAGCCATTACTCATAGAAAGCACAGGGCAACATAAATGTAAGTGGTGTGTGAGGTATAGGCTATAGGTATAGGTATTTTATTTAAACTTTTTAAACTAGCATGGGTCACTTGGAGTAGAAAAGGCAGCATTATTCTGGTCTACTAAGACATGCTTTTTTCATGGGTGGATGTGGATGTTCTTAGATTCTGGAAAAAGAAAATTGTGCCTATAGGGAGCCATTTAAAAATATGTGATCTCCACAAATGTTTCGGTTCCCTTTAGGAAACCACACTTTAATGATTTAAACATTTGTAGAGAAAGAACCAGCAACTTTGCGCAACTGAACTGAAGGAGCAAAAGGAGAGAAACAAAAAAACCCAAACCAGAAACCACACACACCTAACAAAAACAACAACAACAAAAAAAAACAGTATCTCACCCCCCCCCCCCCCCCCCCCCCCCCCCCCCCAAGTTCTGCACAAAAGTTGCAGTCCTATTCGATTCTTATTATATAAGTAATGCACAAAGAAGGCAAAAATAATATTGTACTTACTGTAAAAAATTTATGTAAAAACAGTTTGAATTGGTGATTTTTTTTATTTTTACCTGATAGGCCTTGGAGCCCAAAATAACTCTTTGAGATTTCATAACCAAAAAGCAATGTGCAGTTCAAACTATTGAAACACAATTAATTACTCTAACCTATGTCTTTTGAAGAGAACAATGAAGTATTATTTATGACTAAACTACCTTCACACAGTTTCAAGGTTCATAGGGTACAGTCTGTCTAGTGCAGACAGCTTGTTAGGATACACTGGTCATTGCTGTAAACCCTCTTATGGTACTACAGCCATGCTCTTCCTACATAGAGGTGATTTCATGGGATTCCTTGCCTGGCTGCACATTAGCCACCAACCTCTTAATGTTATAAATAGCACAAATGGCATAGTGCCTCCTTGTTCCACATTTTCATTCCAGCTGACTTCCTTCAGCCTTTATTTTCTCACATTTTCTAAACTCAAATGCTTCACAGTTGGCAATAAAACAGCAATGAGGAATCAAAAGGTGCTACAAGGGAAGTTTTAATAAGACAAATGGGAAGATAGTTGTGGATGCTTATTCCCTGCAGAATTAGAATGCTACACTACAGGGCTCCAACTAATGAGTAAAGATTCATTGTGAGGGTTTGAAAGACGATTACAAGGATCATCATGAAGAAGAAAAAAAAAAAAATTCAGCTCCATAAAGTACAGCATATTTAGGCCCTGTAGTGGACGTTTGGTCTGCTGCTTTGGTTCAGACTGAAATATCATACTATTTTTTTTTGTCCTTCGACATTGGTGTGCATTGCGCTGGCTGTACCATTTTCCCTGGATTAACTCAGTGAGTTAACTTAGCCAGTTAACCTATAACTAGAATGTTGAACTTTAATATAGCCAACACTCAGCCTGATCAAGACACCAATACCAAAGGAAACCTTGTTAATATCAGTCTGATGCTACTGGCTTTGAAAATGTAAGTATTTGATACCCTTGTGAATGACAATGTTTCCATACTGGTATTTGCATTAAGCTGAAATCAAAAATGTACATGCGGATTTTGTGCTACTATCACTCCTTGCCACACTGTTTGGTAGAAAGACACATGTATTTACTGCACTTCATAATTCTCTACCTGAATAAATGTATTCTGCTAAACCTAATACAAAGAATCAGCAGTCTCATCCCGACAAACCATATGCATATCTCCATCTTGGCATTTGGCATGCTAGGTTATTGCTGGAGTTTTGTTCAGCCGCACAATGCTGCAAAGAAAACTGTCTCAAATACAACTGAGAAAAATCTCAACTGAAGGCAACACACTTTATCCCACATCCCAGTATTCCTACTTAATTTGAAAATCTTTTCTCAACACACCATTGTTTCTTCAAAGAATGGAGAATAGCGGATAAAAGTTTCTGGTTAAAAACTACTAAGAGTACCAGCAATAAAAAGCAAGGACAACGTCTTACGTGTTTATTAACTACTTAGCCAATCACACAAAGATCTTTTTGCTTCACTAGCTTTAGGGCACTGTCTTCCACACCCATTTACACCCATTTACTTGTATTAAATAAGAGCAGGATGAAGAAGTGTGCTGGAGATGAATTGCTGTATTCTGCAAGACTAGCACTGCAGGCAAATGGAAAGTCAATACAAAGTAGATTCATTTTTGAAGTTTATTTCATACTGTGTGGCTTAATTTTAAGTAATATTAAAATTTTTAAGAAGTTAGTTTCATTTAAAAAAAAAACAGAAATCCCCTTTTTTGTGTGATGACACTTAATGAGGTTTTGTGGCTTCTGGCATGAAACAGACACGCTCTCAACTAGATGGGTGTTGTTGAAATAAATCCTGCTGACTATGAAGGTGACAAGAACTGCCCATTCATTTTTGATCTATTGATTGATTCAGTTTAAGGCAGTAAATGGTATGAAATGCATATGGCATATGAGTGTCACATTAAGACAGAGGTTCAATATATGTTTATTCACCTATTTTTTTGCTCTTGCTTACTAACTTACATACGTGTTGCAGAAGTCTAGGTGTTTAATATGCCAAGACTGCCTGCTGTAGACTATTACAGTTCAAGAATGGCCAGAAACATTTGTTGCAAGTTCCTTACCTTTTTTTTTTCCTACCTTTATTTTCTTTATCCTTGCTACATTTTTAGTTGCTTTATTAACATTAAATGCATAATTACTACACAATTTACCTGTGTCAGTGTGTCTAGTTATATATGTTAATATCTTTTTTGACCTGCCTCTGCAGTGAATGTGATGACATAGTGAGTTATCCTTATTCTCATTTTTGTATCTGCACATTTTAGTACGTGTGTGTACATGTGCCAGCTTTGCAGTTATTAAGACTGAAGCAAAACAAGATGTTTGTGTGTTTTTGACAGAACAAGTGAGGTGGGTGGGTTGATGCTACTGTTATCTGAGGATGAAGTATACAGTGGCTGCCAAAGCCAACGGCAAGAAGAAGGGGGAGGAGGGGGGCAGGTAGCAGATTAGAAAATTCAATTTAGGGCAAACGCGGAGGTGGATCTTTTATATAAGGTGCCACTGAGCTGTTTTCCCCTTTTCAGTCTAAAAACTGTTCAAAAAAATATACTATAGAATCTCCTCTCTGTTTTTGGTGTGATATCCAGTAAAACAGAAGATCCTTATTTGTCTTAGCTCCAGGGCCAAATCAGGCTCCAGAAGCTGCTAAGAATACACCACTCACCGGGGTTTGTGTTGAGTATGTATGACTGCATCTCTTCATGTGAGATAGGAGGGAGTGCCTAGGGTGCAGAATCACGTCTACAACATTTTAGTACATGCATCATCATCCAGCACAACCTTCCTGGGAGTTCTTTTGAGGATGACCCAGCAATCGAGGGAAGAGGGCATGAAATTGTCCCTCTGAGAGGGCTAAGAGGTTTGTTGCACCGAAGAAGTGGAAATACTTCTCACCAAGGGGCTTCTTGGCATTGTCATACAAGCAGCTGTTCCAACTGTCCGCCATTTTAAATGATGATAAAGTAAGATGTTTTGCAGCTTTTCTCTGTTCTGTCAACTGGAAAAATACTTGGGCCGTGCAGCCAGAAACACATATCGCTCCCTCATTAGCCCTCCGTTTCCATTAAAAGAGGTTCAGTTATTGGCTGACAGGAGCAGCAGGATCTTGCTCTCTGGAGCATAAGACACAGAAAGTTTAAAAAACAAGAGAAAACAGACAGAAAGCTTACTATAGACCAAAAAACCTCTTAATAATTCAGTTACTTTAAACTCTATCTTGCTCGATCACAGAAATGATGAATTTAATAATGTAAGACCAGAGAGGATTGCATGATGCACATATTAAAAGCTGTTTTAGTGCCTGCAAGGGAGAATTTGGGGCAGGAGGGGAAGTGAGGGAGCAAATGACTAAACTGGAATCAGGGGTGTGAGACTTACTGTATATTCATTGAGATCTTTCTCAGTAGTGTATGCCTGCTTGCACTTAAGCTCTTAATGGTTCCTTAGAGCTGATGAGGTAAAGGGGAGAGAGAGCGGAAAATGAAAGTGTTCTTCTAAATGGTTTTTGGAAGAACGCCTGTCAAGTGGAACGGGACTAGAGGGGAAATTAGCCAGGGGACATGCAAAGTGTACGCTGGGGCTGACTGTGTGACACCCTTCTCTCTTCAAAGCCGTGTTGAGGTAAAGGGTGGGGGTAGGGTACCAGCACAGTATCTCCCAGAAGCAGGGATCGCTTGAGGAAAGACCAATGAGAGAATGAACTGCCAAATCTACTTTTTCAGTTTCTCCTATGAGACAATCAAACATCACTCACCTCATGTTGATTTCTTAGACTGTTTTAGTGACTGTTTATGTCAAAGCAACATTTCTATCCACTTACTATTACTTTCAAAGGTGCACGTGCTATTATAACAGTATTTTAAACACATATGATTGCCTTTCCACACACATACAACACCAATACTGTACAACATTAAAATCATTACAACTGCTTACCAAAAATACATGTAATGGGCTCTTAAGATCAAAATATGCATTCCCAGTATTATTTATTTTAACTGCCCTGTAGGTATGTGTAACAATTTGTACTATTCTATAATCTGTCAACATGTAGGAGGATCACAAACAAGCCCAAGATGAAGTTAATTTATGCTTTGAAGTCTTAAAAAGTGAATGGTTGTTGAAATGCAGCAAAAACATCTTTTTAAAAAAAAAATAAACAGAAGATGAACCAATTCGCCTGTTATTATAGCTCACACACAGAGTCTGTGAATTTCATTGTCTGGGCAGAATTATCAACTTTATCAACACCAAAACTGAATACAATGAGTTCAAACTGTGTACTGCTATATTATTGCCACAGAGCTGAGCAGCATGACGTAATGATCACACTGCAACCATACTCGTGCTGTCCACAACTGTATGTTTTACTACTATCTTTTTCTTATAATTGTATGTCAAAATATGTATAATTGACCTTTCACAATAACACTTTATAACAGAATTTGTTAATAAAATATAAACTGATAGTTAATTAAACTTTAGTTAATAGTTGTTTTACTGCTGACAGAAAAATTTTATTTCTTAAATGACATTGATTTTTTTTTTCAGTTTAAGTTATTATAATAAATGTGTATTAACTGGGGTATCATTTTTTATTATTTAATAGGCATTCCAAGGATTTAGAAAATAATTTTAGAAATATAAAAATGTGATTGAAACATATTCAGTGTTATAACAAAGACTATTCCATTTTATTCCATAGCCTAGACTTTTTCCAGTATTTCAAAGTAGCTGAACCCATCTACAATGAAATACAGCACTGTGTTGCCAACCGAATGTGATCAGCAACAAAATGAATCAGAAGGCAAAGATTATCATTCTAATATTTCAAAGAGTCACCCATTTATGCTTTAAACTTCATGCCGCCTGTTAATGTAATGCTATTATGTAAATTAAACTTCAGCATTCACTATTTTGAAGATTCATGAACATCACTATTTTGGTATAGAAACAATGAGTCAATAGGCCTACCAGGGCTTATTAAAGCTTCAAGGGAAGTTTTAATAAGATAAATAGGATGATAGTTGTGGATCTCGAATAGCAGAGTATACCCACACATATGAGCTTCCTGAAATAAGCCGTGTTTAATTTCTATTTGTGGTAATACTTGCTATCATTTAGGCACCACGTCTAAAGCTGTTTTTTTTCCCATAGCTGTAAATTTTCCACAACTCCTACATGAGAGACCTGCCCATATTTGAATTCTGTACATGGTGTATTACTGATCCATTTTGGTGATCTCAGCAAACGCCATGCATAACTGCAGCTAACCTCAACCTGTGAAAAAAACCCAAAAAAACCAAACAAACCTCTGGAGCTGCACAGGCTTTTAAGTGTTGAGTTTCTTGCCTCAAAATCTTTAGGATGTAAGTAAAAAAGACATCGACTTGTCTCCTGCTGGGCTCTGATGCCATGCCGTGTCAGTCAGAATACCTCACCGAATTCTAGCCACACCAGAGTAAATGTGTTGTGCTAGCTTTTGTTCCTCCCCATTGCCATCCAAAAGGGACTGCTGGCGCTGCACACAGCCGTAATGAAAGGCACAGCCAGCTGCGCCGACCAGCAAGATGGCACTTTCATCAAACTAAACCAGGCTGACACCAGCTTCTCAATTATTAAACGGCTGAAATAAGCAACAGTGTAGAACGCCCCCAAGCAAACTACTGTAGACACCGTCAGTGATGTTGAAAAGGAAAGATCGTTTTTGAGATGATGAGATTTGGATTATGGTTATGTGGAGAGAAACAATACTTACACTGACACTGATTGCTACAGAAATATTTGCAGTTAAAAGAGAGAATCAGAGCATTGCTTTTGTTTGTATCAAACTGGAGTCAAGCTGTGTGCTGGTGACTAACACAGCAGTCACAAGACACTGTACAAATATGGGTCTCTTAATCTTTTCAAATGAAGTATACAATACTTTTTGGGTTATCTTTAAAAGACATTCATTTTTTCAAATCTTATGGACTTCTTTGGAATTTGAATACATCTATAAAAACAAAACAATGAAAAAAAAACCCCAACAAACTATTAATCTAAATGCTTTTTACCAAATTCCAAGTAAGATTTTGAAAGTGAGAATTAACTTTATTAACTGAGTTTGCACAACATTATGTTTTCCCACATTATTCTCTACAGTGAAAAGTTAATAACATCCTTGTTCAGAAAAAACCCCAAATACTCCACTGAATAAAATCGGCCTAAAGATATGTAAATTTAACATAATGTCCTTTGTTCAGCGTAAATGCGTGTTGGATGCTTGGTGTTGTAGCAGGGTAAGCAATGCTTAAAAAACCTTCATAGTATGCAAGTGAGCAAGATACCTTTTATTGGCTGGTTTTCATTTGCAACTGATGAACCCCAGATTCATTTATTCAGAGCAGAGAAAAGCTATACACAGCTGTGTTTTTGATCTCTGGAGGGTAGATTAGTATTGGTCAAACCCAGGCGTAATCAGGCATCTGATTCTCTATTTACAAAAGCAAAGGTATGTTTCTTTTAAGAGTTTTCAATTGGCGTAGTTTTGGGCTACTAGTAAAGTTTAGGGGCAAACATCCATTCAAGCTGTGGCTCATTGCACAAAATTGAGATTTCTTCAGCAAATATTACAAGCTTTGGGAAAGAGATATCAAAACACCTCTATGCCACTAAGACATCTTGTAATTGAAACTGAATAAGCACCAAAGGGGAAGTGGAGAATTTTTGAAAGAAGCCATAACCCTCTGGATGAATAGCATCCTAATTGGCTTTAGATTTGACATTAGTTTCACCCCTTAACCACTGGACTGCATCTTTGAAGTGCTCCTTCATTCATCCTTGAAGTCAGACTGCTTGATTAGCTGCTTTGCTCACAAAAATCTATGCATAAAACTGATCGCCATTTGTTTATTCTGTATATAAGTACATGTCATTTTAACACACACCATTTTTTTTATCCTTGGGAGCACTTGAAATCAATTTAATCCTAGTACATTTCTCTTTATCGTTACTGCTGACATTATCCATTCGATCATAATGCAGTGCATTATGACTGAACTCTACAATAGCCTAATATCATGAAAGTGAATCATGAAAGCAAACCAGCTACATTGTAACTGTCAATATGTCCTTGTGAACACATGCCATGAGGAAAACTGGAATTAAAAATACTGCTATAACTGCAAGTAGGAGGTTGAAAACAATTTTACAGCTGATGTAAAATGTTAAAAGCTGGACCTGCTCCACTGTCAATATCAAGTGAGTTACGACTTAGAGTATATGGAACAGGCTGATTTGATTAGGTGATTTGGTTGACTTGCTTTAATTCATTCGACCTCCCCACTGCTGTAATGCTGACTTCACCTACAGGGAAGGAAAAAAATTTATTTTTTCTTACTGACATTTACTTATTATATTATAACTTCACAATGTGAGAAAATTAAGTTTATAGCTCAAGTAAAAACGAATAGTACCTAACAATTTAAATTTCAAAATTAAACATTTTGCTCAGTGAGCCTCTTTCACATTAGTTTGAATATGAGTTAGGATAACTAGAGAAAAAACTATTATTTGATGTATTGTATCCTCCAATTTCCCCTTTTTTTAATTTAATTGAAATCAATCACATTTAAAATAAAATATTCAGACAAAAATATTTTAAGTATTTTAATTTACTTAAACTATCTTGGGCCCATTGGTGAAATGTCATTATTTTGAAAGGTAGAATTTTTGTCCCAAAATTAGATGTTTTCATGTTGGTGGTTGTAATTACAATGGTTTATACATTCACTCCTTACCAGAGCAGAGGGATCCTCATTTAAGCCATATCATAAGCTTTGGGATTACCATAGTGCCTCCCCTCTATGCAGATTAACATAAATTTCCTCAAGTGAGGAGGCATGCAGTGCGCCAGACACACTCAGCGCAGATCATCAACTTTAGACATCTATAATGGATGTTCAGCTGACGATAGGCAATATATTTGAACTTTATGTTCTATCTAGTATTGATCAACTGCTCTCACTTTGTGACAGCAAAACTACCAAATTCTTACTTAACAGCATTGCACTTCATAGACCCTTGCCATTTTACCTTAATAGATGCTAAATATAGTATATTTGGCATTTTTCATTAGAAAAATTAATTATGTAGGCACACATTTATGCATTAGTCCACACACACGCACACACAAACACATCATTCTCACTCCTCCAAACACGCAAACCAAAAAAGCTTTAAAACATCTAAGCCATGCAATGCTAATGTGGAGTAGTGTCTACAAATTAGTTAGACAGTTTCCAATTATTCCCTGTGCTTTCAAGTCTACATACCATGAAGAACATTTTCAAAAGGGTAGCTTTGAAAAGATCATCCAGATAACAAGTGATATAGAGATAAATTCCAAGCAAAAGAATGGTAATTAAAGCCATAACCAATATAATTCAGAGAACAAAAAATTATGCATGCATTAATTATTGTGTTAATGCAGTCCTCTGAGACCATGATGTAGATTTCTTTTCCTGGATCAGATTAGCTGTTTTGTATTTTCCCCTTTAGAGTCGGTTTCAAAATAAAAAACTGGAATAATTGGAGACATCTAACATTTGGAGTCAAGCGTGCTTTAAATGAAGAGTTAAGGGTGCTTAACTGTGATTAGTGTTTTTACAGTACATACTTGATAAAGGATTTACCTCTCTGTTGGGTCTTGTATTTTGATTTTGAGTTTTTATTTTTAGGCTGATGCGATCGATCATACCTCACACTCCCTGGAGCCAGAAATTGTGCAAGTGCAGGAACCAGTGCCATTGCCTAGCACCTCCAATGCTTCCGGTGTTGCAGCAGGATTGTAGCTCATGTAATACTCTTGGAGCTGGGAGCTGAGGTTCTGTTCTGGCTCTGGACTCTTTTTGCGACGCTTCCGTCCCACCATGGATCTCTGCTGCAGCAACCTGGTTGCACCTGGGTAGCGCCGCCACAAAACATAAAAAATTGTCAAGATTAACGACATGGTGAAGAAGAGTGCTACGCTGCCCACAACCACTTTGTGCAGAGTCATGTGCTCTATCTCTGGGGGTGGTATGTGAGTGGGTCGAGGGCGAACCACTGAGTCTCTGGGATCTTTGCTCATATGCCCGGGAAAGGTAGGATGAGGAATGGGTCGAGGTCTAAATGGTGGGAGAGGACCAAGGGTACTGGTCGGTGGCATAGGTGGAATGCCACTTGTGGGGCCAAAGGTTGGTTCGGCAGTGGCTTCCGAAATGAGCTCTGACGTTGGTGAAGGTGTTTCAGTCAGAATGTAATCGATTTCCTCACAAATACCATGGCTCCTTGTAGCATCCATGACTTTTTCTCCCTGGAGGTACTTTGGGCTGCTGCATATCATTGTTGTGTCTTTACTACCCCGAAAATTTCTCAACCAAGCAACAAGTGGGCATATCCCAGTTCCACAATCCCAGATATTGCCAGCAAGACTTATGGAGGTCAGTGAGATCCACGCTGACACTGCCTCCTGAGACACATTGGACAGCTTGTTGGATTCCAGGTTTAAGACTTGCAGGTTGGGCAAGCAGTGAAACACAGCTGGGTCCAGAGTCTGAATTTCATTTCCAGACAGATCAAGCTTCTGCAGTGTATACCATGTCCATGGCAGACCCTGGTTGACCACCCTAATTCGATTCCACTGCAGATAAAGTGATCTTAGGTTGGCTAAACGTGGAAACAAAAAAAAGTTGATCCGAGAGAATTGGTTATGTTCCAGATGTAACTCCATCAGCTTCTGTAGACCCAGAAAAGTTGTGCGGGTAAGAGCTTTGATTCGATTGTAACCCAAATCCAGAAACTCCAAACTTCGACACTCCAGAAATGCTCGAATTGGGATGTTGGAGAGACCATTGGAGCGTAGGTGAAGGTTTTGTAGTTTTCGTAAGCCATGGAATTGACCTGGCTGTAGGATTTCTAATTTGTTGTAGGACAAGTCCAGACTTCGAAGATTTGGAATTCCATGAAATGTTGAATTGTGTAGGGCTGTAATCCTGTTGGAGCTCAGTATGAGCTCTTTGAGTCTGCGGACCCCCTGGAACGCTCGACTGTCAACAACTGAAATCTGATTGTGGTCTAAGTAGATCCAGAGAAGCTGGCTGAGGTGAGCAAACTGATATGGTAGCAGCGTATGCAGTTCATTGTATCGCAGGGAAAGGCCCTGGCAGCCTACTGAGATGTTTTCTGGAACATCTAAAAATCCAGATGAATCACAATGGACAGTTTTTCCCTCACATCGGCAGCTATTGGGGCATGTTCGCTCACCAAAACTGAATAACAGGGGAGCCCGCAAGAGAAGAAGCAAAGGGAAGAGGAGGTGTGTCAGTCGTCCATCACACAGCAATGGACCTACAAAACATTATGAGAAAGAGATACAGAGAAAAAAACGTAAAGATTTGAATGGTGATCAAGTTATATTTACAATTTCAAAATATTCATGCTGTCAAACAAAAAGGACTAAGAAGTATTATTACTGATTTACCATGCAAAGTCAGCAATGTGTTGCTTGGGCTGGTGCAACAACAGCTTTATACATGCATTGAAAACGACTTAAATATAAAATCTCTTCTACAAAGATCTCAAAATTCGAGACTGGCAAATATAATGTTTTTTTAAATTGTGGGTTTTTTGTTTGTTTGTTTGTTTTAAATTATTTCTTTAGTGATCTAAATAGTTTATCATTCAGCAGTGGTACTTTTCTGTTTCTGTTGAGATTGGCCCTTATTCAAGTATCTTTATGACTTATCTTTACATTCTTTTTCTTTACATTATGTCATGAAAAGAATCATATTTACAAAAACCCGCCAGTCATGTCATGACCTAACACACAGTTGGGACAGTGGTTCTACGTAACCAACCGGTCATGACAATGGTTTCCTAAAAGAAATACACTAACTGACATATAGTTCTCCTCATAAATGAATATTCTGAACAGACTTCTCAAGGATGATAAACAGCATGATAAAAATTATACACATCTGCTTAAGTAACCAGAAGACCTACTGCTTAAATGTGCAGAATTTTAGTTTTACAGGATGATGTAAAAGAGATATTTTCTCAGAATAAGTATTAGCCCTCATCAAGTTGTTTTGAATAAAAAAGCTTCCATGATTTCATACACCCTACATGACATTTGTTCTGTCATATGGCTCTGTGAATCATTTACAATACCATTAGACCAGGAGTGGGCAACTCCAGGCCTTGAGGGCCAGTGTCCTGCAGGTTTTAGATGTGTCCTTGATCCAACACAACTGATTCAAATGGCTACCTCCTCAACATGTCTTGAAGTTCTCCAAAGCCCTGGTAATGAACTAATCATTTAATTCAGGTGTGTTGACCCAGGGTGATATCTAAAACCTGCAGGACACTGGCCCTCGAGGCCTGGAGTTGCCCACCCCTGCATTAGACTGTAGTATCTCAGGTCTTTTATATAGGACCTTAAGACCTTGTGCAGCCTATCAACATGGCCTTAGCACAACTGCTGCCTGTTGCTTCAGTGGCAGCCTCATCTGCCATGCAAATGCAGCGATTGTCCAAGTTTTAAAGCTGATCTTAGATCTTGGCACATTTTTTCCCGCATTGCTCTACATTTTTTAGACATTCAGCAAGACAACCAAAACAAGTTCACACCACTCACATTATGTAAACACACCTTCATATAAATGCTGACAGGCAGTCCTTGATTTCAGATTCGGCTGTAGTGCGAATATGTTTAAAGATGTATCACTGTCCTAACACATTCTGGCTACACTAAATGTCAAGGGCCACATTCTTGACCCAGGAGTCTGAGTTATGTTCAACGAACAATACCATCTCATAAGTTTTGAGATTATTTCTTTCCAGGACGTTGAGGACAGAAAGATGGACAAACATCATTAACGGTAAACAGATATCATAACAATAAGTACAACAACAACAGTGCATTCCTTTTGGTAAATTCTTTGAATTAAACCTGAAGGTCTGCAGTTCAATAAAATCTTGATTGAATATTTTAAAACCCTGTGTGATTTACAAAAGTAGAAAACCCCACCCCCAAAAAACGCCTTACTGTCCAAATACTAAGGGGCCTGACTGCATATCCGTATCCACACATAACTGAAGTCTCTAGAACTTCCAGCTTTCAACTATCCAGTGCTGTCAAAATTGGGCACATCCTGTATCACAGTAATGGTGAAAAAGTATTGTTTGGCATGTCTAAGGTGGACTTTTGTAATCCCTGTGTCATCCTTTAGTAATATCATAATATCGTTATAAGCTCAGGCTGCTATGGGGACCTCCCATAATGTTCTAAGTATTTCTCCTCTACTCTCCACACTTTAGACTTCACTTTTACATTTAATTAACTTTGTGATATTCTGTCTCCTGCAGTTTGTGCCCTTTCCTCTCTGTCCTCTTTCTTCTTGTACCTTTCTGCCTGTATCTCTGGTTCCAGAGCTGCACATGTCTTGTCTGTAGTTACTGGCCCCAACAGCCTGCTCAGTGTCTGCTATCTCTTAATGATCAACCTTTTTTTTCCCCTCTTTGCTCTCCTCTCACCCCACCCAGTTGAGTCAAAAGCTGTCCTCCCTGAGTTTGGTGCTGCCCAATGTTTCTTCTTGTTAAATGGGACTTTTTACTCCTCACAATTATCAATTGCTTACTCATGGAAAGATCACAGGGTTTTCTTCTACAACACTCCAAGGTCTCTTTCGTACTGTGTAAACTGTCCTGAATGATTTAGTGTTACATTAATGAAACTGAAAAGATGATGAATAAATAATTGTTTATTACTAGCTTCAGAATATCCAAATTTTGTACAGTTCAACTCTTGCACTTTCTCTATACTAACCTGCTGCTGTAAGCTGCAAAGTAAGAAAAAAAAAAGGAAATTCTTCCCCTGTGCAGAAAATGGTATGCAGAAAACATTAGTATGCATCATTATTCCACAACTTAGGGGTTGTCATATAGCACAGTGACAATTTCATGCTAAAATGGGCAACAAACATCCAATGTCATACATGAGCTGCCACCACAAACTGCAAAATGCAGCTATGCTATACTTCAACACTGGCAGGTAACTTTTGACCTTTGTGGAAATTACATTTAACCAGTGATTTGATTTACTCCTGTACGCTTCCTGAATCAGTGCGGTTTTAAATTTGCAGTGTTTTAGCAGTTTTTGCCATGCCTTACTTGGAGGAATTATAATAGAAGAATCAGAATACATTATTATTATTATTTTACATTATTCCATTACATTCAATAAAGAAACATGAATGGAAACTACATTGGGTAACCTGGTCGACAGCTCCTGTGAACATTAATTAGTCTATGCATCAGTGTATGCATTAGAGGACACGATTTCACTGTCTTAATGTGTTCCAACAACAATTACCTTGTGGCCACTGGGAGTGCACACACCAACTTTGAGAAGGTGTGTGTTATCAGAATAATACAAAATGTCAAGAAATCATTAATCTGCATCTTGAGAGATAGGAGGTACAGATTTTTCTTTGAAGTAACTTATCTGGTTTCAGCATCTCATCCAGCCTTCCCCTGTGTTTAATGAGTTATGTGACTGTTAAAAGGAAAATCATTCAAAATAATACTTTTCAGATTTCTTATATATCCTGCTATGATCCAGACAGGCATACAAATTCAGTTCAGCACTCAACTTTACATTTAATTTTATCATAAAATAGCAAAACAGAAGTAAATAAATTTCAAGAATAAAGCTATTTTGTGAATTGTACAGCAGGATATTGGGGGAAATAAATGGAAGCAAATGAGTGCATGAAAATAAGTCAAGATAAACTCAACAAAAAATAATAGTTTTATAAATAAATCACTCTAACCCTTGAAGCAAAAGATGCAGTGGCACTTCCATCACCTCCTGTAACTACTTTGTGAACTCTCCAAGCATTCGTTGCACTACATGCAGCCATCAGTTTTCCCTAAATGATAATCCCATTGGAACATCGGCTGTGTTGTAAACCCCCAGGGCAACCTCACAATGTCATATCACTAAAACTACATCTGGGATTTCATGTGCATGTGCTCCTAAAAAAAGAATAGCAAAATATGAAAAAACAAGAGGAGGTTATTAGATGGCAGAAAACTCAAAGCTATGCAGCCACAATAATGTGCCACTGGGCTCATAGACGCCTACGCATGACAGCGTCTTTAATTAGCACACAATGGTTCAGCATGGATTTCTGCATAGAGAGAATAGTAATAAAAGCCCCTTGGACATGTGTGCGCTAGGTTCCCATGAGAGGCTTTATAGAATACAATGAAGAGAAATGTTTACTCTCAGTACAGTTTCATTAATCAGTAATTAAATGGGGTGCTACGTGCAGGCAGTCACTAGGCTTCCATTGATTTCACGTATTAGATGTACACCAGGGCATAAGTAAATATATCTATGATAACTATTACAAATAAATTATTTAATAATATAAAATGTGTCTTTCAATATAGCTGTGTTTGTGTCATTATTAAAGTAAAAAAAAAAAAAAAAAAACATTAAAAATCATATACAGAAAATCATTAAGTTACAACCTTTATCTAAATACAGCTTAAATAAAATAGAGCTGCCACAGGTTGATATTAAATCCATTCCCCTGCAGATCAGATTTGATACGGGATTTGTGGTAAGCTACAACTTTCCAGCAGCAAGGCTCCTTCTTCTCAGTAGAGCGTGACCAATCAGAGCCGGAGGGTTTTAAAGATTTCATATCTTGTAGATTTAACATCTTGGAGATTTCAACAAAACCAGCATAGTGCAGCAACACCAACATTGCATTAAGCTCCAGTTTGTCACTACCACCTATTTTACATTAAGTACGAAGAGCAGTAGAAGGAGTTTGTTTGAACGGAAGTCTCCAGGCAACAAGTGACATCACTACAGACAATATCAGATCAGATTCTGTACAAATCCCTATAAGCCAGAAAAGACTTGTATTAAACTTTGTGCAAATGTCTTCTTATAACCTATGTAACAGCCTTGTAAAGTGTATTTCACCCTTTAGCTTTTATTTGAAGTTAATTTTCTCTTAGTATTTGTTTAAAAAAAAATTATACATTAATGACTACCACAAGTCTTAAAGAAAAATCAAAAGTGACCTTGAAAATGAGAACCATGGTAAATCTCATTGTACTTTTTGTCAACACATAAAGACTAAATTCAAAGGTCAGAGAAAGATAAACAGATGAACGGTTTTATTTCCAATGACCCGTGGGTACATCTAAATTTAAATCAATATAAAGCCGATGATTGGTCGAGCTGGAGTAGTAGTAAAATAGTAGTAGTCTTCTACCACAAAATATATTATATATTTTAGTGAATGCATTAATTAACCCAGTTTACTGATTCAGTAAGGATAATCTAGATTAGATTTCCTATGTACTCAATGTACACAATGACTCTCAACATGTACATAACATAAAATGTTTCAGCAACCAAACTAGATGCAAATATAATTTTTGTTGCCTCAGATGGCAACAAAAAACAGATGGGACAGTGTCAAAAATTTCTAAATGACTAAACCCATACCAAATTTAACACCACCTTTATTAGTTTAGCATTTAATTAAAAGATTTCTTGCAATAGCAATAAAAGGTTTTAAAAACAGATTTCTTATAAGATGGAATTGTACTCTTAGTCAAGTATGTAGGAGACAAGTAGAGCAGACTGCAATTTCTTTTATTTTGTGCAGCAACCAATGCTTCAACACAATTTGCAGCTGATGAAAATGCAATTGAAGACCATAAATATTAATTAAGAAACAGGTTCTGTGCTCCGGTATCCCTGGGGCTCAACAACGTCCTGAACAGAGGTAATTTGCTGAAGTTACACTCAAATGTGCACACTAAATGTCAGCTGAAATGGGCTTCAAATGCAAAAAAAGCAAAAGTTATTACACAATATCCTAAAATATATATTTTCTCCAATTACCTCACCCAAGGCCAGGTTCCAGTGGCAACCTTTCCGAAATCCCATAAAAGTGACACTGCCCCTCCCCCCAGGACAGAGTGGTCTCTGGCAGGCCCAGCAGAGTCAGCTGTCATCTTCCTTGGCGGTGAGACAAGTTGATATTTCATTTGAATGCACAGTGCTCAGAGCACTGATGCAAAGGCTATTACCCAGAGTGCCCAAGTGAGTTGGCCAATAGCGCTACATGCTGCAACAGGCCACATGCTGGGGCACTTCAAAGAAATGAAAGTGTGGAGAAAAAAAAAAAACCCCTAAATATTTCTTATTAAATGTTCTACCATATAAAAGATAATACACATTAAAAGGAGGGGTGTATGAGGTGGCTTTTAAAGATCATTGACTGGCAGAAAAGTATAGTTAGCTTTTTATATTTAAACATTCATTGCCGCTGTGCCTATTTTAAATTGGAAAACAGAAGACCGTCTACACTATAGGCTTAATTGTCACTTTCTCTTTCTTTCTTCTCTGTAAACATGCCAACATACTAAACTAAATAAAGATAGGATGTGACTGTGAGAAATACTGATCCCAATATGAGGCTTTAGTCTAGAAATAAAAGAGTATAATACATTCTAATCTGTATTTTTGCATAACCTAAAGCTTCAGGTGACAAGATTTCTCCCAGTCCTACTTCCTGTGTATCCTTTTTTTACCTGACACTTCTGTTCTGACACAGCAGCCAAGAATTTTAAAGTGTATGATGTGTGATTGAGCTTAGGCAAGCAAAACTGTAGGGTACTACAGCATGTGTGATATATTATACTATTGAGTGTGTTCACTCAGATTTAAGGCACATAGAATTAAAAATACTTCCAGAGGACAGAAGAACGTGACATATTACCAGTCACGGGGCCTATCATGCAATTGTGATTAATTGGACACAGTGGCATTACAATATTGAAATGAAGTACCTTTTACACACTTAAAACCCATTATTTTACAGCCATTAATTTGAAAATTGGAGTCAGCTGTAATTTCAACTCACAGCGAAAGCATGAAGCAGTATAAAACAGCTGATTTATGATAAAAGCTTATTTTACTACTACTGGAGCTGCACATACGTGCATACAGACGAGCAGCCAGTCCTACATACACAATATGCTGCATATGGTGAGCAAAATATATGTAAAAGTGGAGCTTAATAGCAGTAATAGAAAAATACAGCTTAAATGGGGCAGCATCCATTAAAATTTTAAATGAAATGAGCAGTCAATTCTGTGAGCTCAGTTATTCTGTCTGGATTTGTGGGAGACGTAGTAACTGAGGTCTATTGAGTCCACGACCTACTCAAGCATAGCAGTTAAATGGGGAAATGAAGACAGACAGAGCTGCTCTTGCTGGAACCTTCACTAGGAAAAGAGGCATAGAGTTGTGTGCATGAGTTCTGGCAAATAGAAAAGAAGTGCAACCACTGCAGCAAAGAATTAGCCAAATGTTAATTAACTTTTATGTCATTAACTTGATAAATAAGGGTGAAGACTGATGAGTGTTCCACGTAGACCCCATTTGTGCATCCACTCTGTACAGTTGTTTGAGGGTATGCTTTGCCATTCTGCCCAGCAGATGCAAAGTGTCATCTGAAAGGCTTCTTTGTCTTCGAGATCTTCTCCATTTCTACTTTTCTGCTGAACTGGAATTTCATATAATAACAGATTTCATTGTTATTATATAAGATATAGTCACATCTTAAAAGTGAGCTTACTTCTACTGGCCATGTGAACAAGTGCGTATAAAAAAGGAATGATAAATTCAACATCTTGGTAACTTAACAAAAGCAGTATGCATTCAGGATTTTAAAGTTATGCACGTTAACCCAAAACAAAAGTGAGGTACATTTGCACCGCCCTTCACAAATGTAGATTTGGACAGGGAATAGATAAAAGTGCTCTTCAATGCACTTTGAGAACTCTTGCATCAGTTGCTTCAAACAGGAAAAAAAGTGGCTGATATGATGTTCAGTTGGTGGATTGGTTGGCTATTTGTCAAGGAAATTTCAGACAATTCAACTGTTTTGGGAGCATGACTGAATAATTTTGGTCGATAATCCGTTGCTTATTCTACTCCACGCATTGTTAAGTTATAAAAGGTGTGTGCATTCAGGAAAGATTGGGCAGTTCTTGTCATATAAAAAAAAAGAAACCTGTTGCTGCATGGGATTGTGTTTATGCCTTTACTCTTTAAATATGACAATACAAAATATGTAATTTGCCGATAGGCACGCCTATAGATTAACTCTTCAAGACCTAATTTTGTAATCAGGATTTTCTAAATCTAAAGAAACTGAAGTCACTTGTTGGCAACCAAAGAACACAGAACACACGACAGTCAAAATAACTGTTGTCAGCATCAAGTAGGCAGGTCCCAAGGGAAACTTTTCTCAATTTTGGTGTGAGCAATTAAAGTGACTACCAATGGGAGGGAAGGCCACTGTTAATCAACATATATCAGGGTTACCTGGGCAACTGGAGCCTGTAGTGACATTCCAGGCAACCAAAGGCCAACACGCCTCCTGCGTGAATGCCCCTTAAGCATATAATATTCCAGATCAATAGGATGAGTAACATAATTCCCTGTTTATGCATTTATTATTTATCCACAACTAACTGTAATAAACATCAATACCTATTTATAAATCCTGTGCAGAGGTGCTAACGATGGATATGCTGCTTCCACTGAGAATTCTTGGTTCTGACGGGCAGACAGTAAAACCAGAGATCACTGATGCAGGAATCAGTTTGTAGACCTAAATGAAAGAGCTAATATTAACCTGCAGTTAAAGACAGCAAATTCATGGCTTACTCAAAGAATGTCAGGACGAGGAAAGAGGACTTTTCTTTTGCTAGCTACAGTGAAGAACGAGCCTGTGGGTCTAAGGGACTGCTGGAGGGGAAAGCAGAATGTAAATGTAACTGAAACCCCACGGAAAATAAAGACATTTGGAGAAAGTTGCCAGTAAAGTGTGGCAGGGAAAGTGGTGGTGCGACAGAAAGTTAACATCTCTGGATGTCTGTCTGACAGATAGAAGCAGGGGAGGAGAGGGGAAATAATGTCTGTGTGTGTCAGAAAGAATACCACAGTATCGCAGCTGGAATGGAGAAAGACTGGGTGTGATCTGTATTGTTTTAATTTGAGTATGTGCCAACAATTACTGAAAATTAACTTCAGGTTTTTCAAATTTGATCGAGCTTTAAATCTATGAGACAGAGTGTGTGAAACATCATGTCTAAAGGTACGTGTTGCCTAGCAATGCGAGCAGCAGGATTTCACCTTGCATTACATTTTAAAAACAGAACAAAAATTAGATGAATACAAAATAATAAATAGTTAAATGGTTTAAAGCAAGTGGCCATGGTGTAGGGAGGATCCTACCAATGAACTTACTTCTTTAAAAATAAATGAATCTTGTTTATGTTTCCATGAGCTAAAACTAAAGTGTTAAGGTAATCTTAAATTATTTTATTTTCCATCAAAAAACCAAACCAAAACATTATTTTCAATTTTTTTGAAAATAATTAGCCGGACCACATCAGGTCAATTGGCAATCATGTTTTAAAAAGGAAATTAATTAATTCTTTCACTTGCTGTTCTTTTTTGGAGCTGTCGACCAATTAAATAATCATTACTACAGTTTAGACTGGCGCTCTAACCGATGTCATTTAAGCGAAGGAGCCCAGCAAATAAAAACATGACGACTAAAGTGATGTCTCACACAAGTCACAACCTAATGTAGAGTATTTGTACACACCACATTCTTAATTTGCAAAGAGGAAGACCTTAAAAAGGGCTAATTGGTAATTTTGAATGTCAACATTTTTATACCACTAGGTTTTTGTGCCCATGAAAGCTGCCCGCTTTTGAAAAAGCCAGCCTTAATGAGAAGAGTTGGATGGAAGTGCTCTTAGCCATGTGACTTTTTAAAGTGAGCTTCAGCCAGCCCATTCTGGTCTGGTGCCTACAGTTTTCTCTCAGCCATACTGCTGGCCTGATACTGGTGTGACTTTGAGCCTCATGAATATCCATAAATACACATCTGTTTATGCACGTGTGAGTAGCCTATGTTTTTCTGAATATCACAGACTATCACAAAAATGACATATTGAAAACTGAGAATAATAGATGGAAATCTGTGGTACTTAAGAGATGTCAGAGTACTGTTTGACATCCCCATTAAAACTTTAATTATCTGGTGGTTGCAATGTTTTGATCTGACATGACGTGTCTTACGAAGATCCATGAAAGACAGGAAGCTGCAGGAGTGTAATTAAAGTTATCAAACAGCGGACAGTTTTTATTATACCTTGATATCTGCTATTTTATCTAGCTATTGTACTCTTTATCTTTTCTAGTCTAGTGGAAGAAGTTTAATTCCTTGGTTGAAAAGATACACAAAATTTTAAGTGCAATTTCTTCACAAATAATAAAGTACAATATAAAGTAATAAGCAAGTTTCACTCCAAAATTCATTTTTCATATTATTTTCCTTTGGCCTTTAGTGCTACTTATCCATCTACATTGTGTTGGTGCGATTTGTCCAGTTTGAAAATACTAGCTGTAGAACTGTCTGTCTTCTTTTAACTATACAGGAACTAACTGAATTTGCTCTTCCAAAAAACATAAACACAAAGCTTCCCTTCCAGTAATCATTACATAGAAATCCAAAAATCAGCCAGTTTATGTGACACGATGTAACCACTTGATGATCTCCACCTTGTCATATCAGTAATATTAACTGGCTGAATGTTTCTATCAGTTGGCAGATACTGTTTGTCAGAAAGACAGAAAAAGTCACTACGTAAGATTGCTTGGAGTAACTAGGTCATGACTTCTGGAATGAGATATTGCTGCTGAGTTTTTTTAAATGTATTTTTTGGCACACTGCACATCACAAGGTCAGTGCCATTTAGTTTGATTATGTTTAAAAGAAAGAAGACATCTTCATACAGTGGATACATCCAAAATAGGGCAACTCACATCAAAACAATCTTGATGGATAAAGAGATTTACAGGCCAGAAAAAAAATTTACATAAATTTGATTTTGGGATGAACTATCCCATTATTATGATGGAATTTACTGTTCTGGTTGGTGTGGATCTGCCTTTTATTTACCTACCTATATAATTTTTAAGAATCAGCATTTAAAGAAAAATCTTTGTGTCTAAAGTCCAGGCAGCATCAAACTGCATGAGGCAGACAGGCTGCTTCTCAAACTGTTCCACCCAATAAATCAGCCATATCACAAAGTCTTCCATCTTTACACCCACAGCGCTTTCCATCTCAGGCTGTCAGTGACAGCTGAAACTCTTCACAGCCCCATAACATCGTACATATCAAGAACTTTACTGCTCCTGCCTTTCCTATGGGCCTACACACTCACACACATGCACAACTTATTGGTTTATAAATCGGTGCAGAGAGCCAGAGAGCTCTGCAGATCAATATAAGTGCTGATGTCAAAAGATCAGCACAAACTGAACCGTTTAAGCTGGCCACTGCAAAGCGTGTCTGCTGTAAATGTTGAGGAATTGACAACAGAGATGATGTTAATGCATAAGTGTGTGTGTCCAAATGCGTGCGTGTGTGAGTGGTGGCATGCTGGTAATCAGCAAAGGTCGAAAGCATTGTAGGTTACTTTCATCCAAAATTGTGGCAAGATACATTTATGTTTAATCAGAATTCAGCACTTTGTGCCAGTGATTAGTCAGTCCCAATGCGCATTATAATCAGTTTAATGATTTCTGTTGCTCATGCTGTAACCAGCTCATTTTACTTTGAGAAAGCTATATTGCATTAGATATCTGAACTCTGGATCGTGGATTCTGCCTTCATCATTTTAACTGCTTCTTACATTGGTTTTCACTGGAGCCAGTTAAAAAAAAAAGAAAAAGAAAAAAAGGGGGTAGCATAGATAGTTGAAAACAAGGTGCGTTTTCTTTTTCCAAAATTCTTTTGCTAACCTGAAAATCAAGACTCCTGGCATAAATTCTTCAGAATAAAGCACCAATTGCACAAATGGCTTTGAATAAAACATAACCAAGGCACAAAACTGGCATAAATATTATCTGAACAGTTTCTTCTTCTCTTCATGTGTCTTCACACACATGAAGATGAGCATACACAGGGATGCTGTGGTAGTCAGAATAAATGACAGTGTTGGTCATTACTTTTCATTACTTTAAAGCCCCTGGAAACCTAATTTCTAAATCAGCCTCTTACAGGTCATATGAGCAATGGGCTACTACATAAATTAACACTTTCTCTGCCAAAGTTAGAACCACTGCAGGTTCTTTCACATAACAAATTGTCATCATGTGCACAGGTCTGGAGTGTGGGGGACATTACTCGAATAAAGTGATGTCATGTACTTCCATGCAGGGAGTGCAACATAGTCATGAGTTGCATTTTACAACTGAATTCATCGTCTGCCTAAGATACGCCATTAATCAACAACAGAGACACAGGTTTCATCCAGATTTTTGTTTGTGATTTGGGCAACGAAATTTCTTTGGTTAAGCTTAGAGAAAAACTGTGCTTTTAGTCAGCTGAAGCAAACACCTCTGTCAAGTCACCGTAACCTTAACGACTCTCTTTGAGTGTCTAAATATAACCATAAAAAGTTGAATGAAGTTGAAGATTGTGGGCACTGCAAGCGGATAATGTGATGGAAAATTGGATTGTGGGGAGAGAAAAAAATGAACACAGTCAAGACATTTTCAATAACAATATTGTTATGATTTGCCTAATATATTAACTAGAAACCATTACTTGTAGTATCAAGATATATATTATAACTCAATACAATAAGAAGTATAGAACACAGTCTTCAATCATTAAAATTGATGACAAACACATCTAAGCTCAGCAGCCACGACACTAGGTACACCTGTTCAACTTTTTGTAAGGTACATAACTAATCAGAGAATCACATGGCAGCAACTCTATCTATTTAGGCATTTAGACATGGTTGAGATGACCTGCTGAAGTTCACACTCAGCACCACAATGAGGAATAAGGTTGATTTAAGTGACCTTGAATGTGGCATGGTTGTTAGTGCCAGATGGGCTGGTCTGAGTATTTGAGAAACTGCTGGTCTGCTGGGATTTTTCCACACAACCATATCAACAGTTTACAGAGAATGATCAGAAAAAGAGAAAATATCCAGTGAGAGGCAGTTCTCTGGGTGAAAATGCCTTGTTGATGCCAGAGGTCAGAGGAAAATGGCCAGACTGCTCTGAGCCGATGGGAAGGCAACAGTAACTGAAATAACCACTCATTACAACCAAGATGTGCAGAAGAGCATTTCTGAATTCACAACATGTTGGACGCTGAAGCAACAGAAGACCATAACAAGTACCACTCCTGTCATTTCAACTGGCTCACAAAAGCTGGAAAATTAGAGGATTTGAAAAACATTTCCTGGTCTGACTAGCCTCGATTTCCTGCTGCTTGCATCGTTAGCCTTGAAGATCACACTGAGTTCACTGTACTCTAACGGCATCCACAGTTACCAGATCTCAATACAATACAGCACCTTTGGGATGTGGTGGAACAGAAAAGTCACATCTCGGATGTGCAACGGACAAATCTGCAGCAACTGTGTGATGCTGTCATGTCAATATGAGACAATATATATGAGGAACTGATCAAAGACTAGCTATGTTTGTGTTTTTCTGTAAGATTTGAAGTCTCTGACCGGTCACAATTAATTTAGTATAATTCATATGTACTGTCATGTTTGACAGTACATTTATCATATTCAACTTCTGACAGAAAATAAGTATTTACGCGAAAATTAACCTTATATCGTCACATCTAACTATCAAGCATAAAGAACCTTTAAGCTTGACAGAAATGTTGTTTTTATTTCTCAAATCACTATGTTTAAAGTTTTCTGACAAGTGACCTCTTGTGGCCACATGAATAATGACTGTGGTAACTGAGTAAGAGGTGTTCAATGATGTCATTGGCGGATTCTTTTAACCAAAACCCAAATCTCTTTCCTATTTACCAAGTGATTTTAGTTGCAGAATCGTAGAAGATCAGAATAATTTTGGATAATTAATTATCTTTTCTGTTGCTCAGGCTGGTGGACTTGCAAAGAAAGCAAATCAAGCCAAAATATTAAGAAGCCTGCATAATCAAATGTAAAACCATGACAACCAAATTCAGGCCGTGATGCACCTCAGTGGCATAAAACATTATCATATGCCTCTAGCTGCAGAATCTTTTTCTTCTCCAAGCTCAGCTCCCACTTCTTACTGCCAGACTTTGTTCTCAGTTTTGTGTGTCTGCCCATATTTCACTGTATCAGTTCAATGTGCGGGACACATTGTTTGGGAAAGCCATTCACAGCTGAAGTCATTGCAGGATTTCAAGAAAAGGAAAAAAAAAATTGGAAAAGGCATTGCTTTTCAAAATAGCCAAACAGTCTGCACAACAACAGGGACAAAAACCCTTCAAATCAATGACCTGGAGGTACACTGAAAGAATCTGCTATATTATGACAGTTTGATGGCACGAGTGGGAAGCAGTACAGAACATATTACTAAACCTCAGCAAAAAAAAATGACTAATGGGGACTTTCAGTCATTCTCAGAATAAGGAAAGATTCCTCACAATGAGAATAATTCTTAGTGGTGGCTTCAGCAGGTTTTAAAGTAGCTAGAGCTACAACGGTTTAGATTGTTCAAAGTCAGACTTTTTTGTCTCGACTTTTTCTATAAAGTAGAGACAGGGTTTTGTAAAAGTCATAAAGTCGTGCAAAGTCTAAAGGAAACTGCAACAAGTTCCGTTATAGTTTTAATCCATAGGGCAGAGAGACCTTGTCTTTTACATAAACTTATTTACTATATTTGATTTAATTAAAACTTGGCAGTATTACTGGCAACATGAATTTAAGAAGCTGAGGAAAAAAGTAGACTGCAGGAGCTGCAGGAAAGTGGATGGTTTACTGCCAAGAGCAACCTATAAACAACAGTAGATCTCCTAATTATCTGCACTATTATAAGCCTTAAAATGTGAAATTTAAAAAAAAGCTGTGCACACAGGTGACTTCTTCTTTTTTCTTTTCTTTTTTCTTTGTTTTCAAAGACATTCAGTTGAGGCTTTTCAAGAGTGCTCCATGGACTAATTACCGTCTCAGTCTGCTTGAGGAAACTGATGGATTATTGAATATAAGGGACGTTATTTCAGTCTAACGGCTCTGTTGCTCTTGTCTGCTCAGTTCTGCTACAGTAGATGAGTGTGTACGGACAGACTGGTGAACACCGAGATGCCGTGTCACAGAAACTCTTGCTTCACTCTTCGAGCTGAAAATGTAGCTTCCTTGTGTCATTTATTGTTGTGGGATGAATACAAGTTTCACTGCTTGGGCCATGGAGAGGGGAGTTCACATCCATCACTGTTTAGCTGTCAGCGGAATTGCACACTGAGTAATTACACATTGTAAAAATATTACTGGATTGTTTGTTACCAGTTTTGAACATGAAATGGTCAAAAAGAAAAATGTGAGATGTGACATTTTACTGCATTTCTATTTTTTTTTGGTTTGTTTTTTATCAATGCAAATTGAATGCATTGAAACTGAGTCAGTCTGGCAAAACAGGCACAGTGAAGGAAGTTGTTATGGGAATTATTCACAGTTAGACCAAGCTATTAATTGATTAATGAGAGGACAATTGAGCAATCTTCTGTAGATGCTACACTGTTCAGCTGCTAGTTTTCTGTATATGATATTAAGATAATGCCAAGTTTTATTGTTGAATTCACAAAGAAAACTTCAGCCCTGCCAACAGCATAAACTTCCCCTAATTAATCAGCCCCTGAATGAGGAAAACAAGGTGATGGGTGCGACTGGGATGTGAGAGAGCGCTTTAGTGAGAAGTGTGGATATCCTAACAAATGCAGCCACTTATTCTGGGTTATAGTAATTGTGATGACATAATTAAAATGTGCTCATTAGCAGCACTAAGCTCCTCATTACTTGGGAAAATGCCACAATTCTGCACAGATGTGTAGGCACCATGCTTTCCTTGGGCCTGTTTCAGCTTTTCATTAGATTTAGTAATACAAAAATAAAAACAAAGAAAAGGCGCATAAATCCAACAGAAAATCAAGTCAAACAAAAAGAATGGCTGCAGTGTTAGGAAGAGTTAGGAAAAAAGAAAACGACTCATATGGGTTTCAGTGCACCACATGCTCTGGTCCAACGGTGCGTGTAAGCGCTCGTGCATGCCTGGATATGAATAATAGGCTTTCACTGAGCTATTCAACAACAAAAGTTGCACTGAAAGGAAAGGACATGAAACATCATGAGGTTTTCTGTTTGAGCAGCTCCAGACTGCTTGAAAGTGACAGCGTCATTTCATCACATATTCAGTGACAATCCCAAACACCCACAACTTGTTTGAGGACCCCAAGTATATGCAAAAAAAGAAAAAAAAAGTGCTGGAGCTGCAGAACACGAAGAAGCCCCTGAAACACTGAAGAGAAGTGTGGGTTTGTAAGGCTGAGGAGTGAATTTAGCTTTGGAGCACCCACAGTCAGTAAAATGGAGGAGGTGATAGGCAGTGTGGGATGAGATTGTAGGTACCCAGAGCTGTCAGGAGAAGAGGGGCAGTCAAAACATGTCAGTGCTTAGAAAGGAGAAACAAGAGGGGGTATGAGGTGGAAGCCAAAGAAAACAGGCACATCTCACCACCACATTTTGCCCGTTTCAGGTCAGGTTCAGATTGGGTGAACAAACTTGTCATTGCAGCATAAAAATCAAGGACAGTTCATGAGCTGTTCAGCTTCAGCTCGTGTTGCAATGTCTCGTCGACTGATTCAGATTAGGGCTACATCACTTCCACACCAATAAGGTGACAGTAGTCTTCTCTGTCTCCTCGCCTTGATATTCACAAGCATGAACTCTCCCGTCTGTTTCTTCCTTCCTTTTTTTCCCCTCCTCAAATTCCCAAATAGAAAACGAAAGCCTCTTTTTTTCAAGTACTCACACAGATTCTGAGCGAATAGGACAAAAGTAGTCTCCTGCTCTTAAATAAGGGAGATGCCAGCTTGCTGCGCATTAATATGCCACAGAAGACTTGGGGATTTTTTTCCTAAACGTCTACACATTCACAAAGGGCGGGAATCGTTTCAAAACGACACAGTTCTCCACTTACTTACCCATATTGTCTCATCGGTCCGTTTCCTCCGTAGCGCTATCCACCGCACAGATCACGACTTCTTCTCTCTTGTCTTTTCTTGCCAGTACCTGGAGAGCCGAGGAGCTCTTTTCGCCCCTCACGCCGCGGGTGACTCACCTGCCTTCATTCTGAAAAACTGTCTCCCGATTATAAAAAAGATTTTAAAGTTTGCGCACATGCTTCCTCACACGAAGTAACTTTCCAGACCTGTCGCGAATAGCCGTGTCATCAAGCCCTAAGTTGGAAGCCAAACGCCTGGCTCTACAGGGTTCTTTTACCCTGATAGACCCTTGTTCTCGGAGCAGGTATCTTTAGAAAAAAACAAAAGAAAAATAAAACAAAACTGCAACCAAAAAAACAAGACAGTCACGCTGCAAAAGTTGAGAGGTTAAAACGAGCATTTACCACTGGGATCGCTTGCAATGAACGGCTGTGCGCCAGGTGTCCTCTGCGCAATCGTCCAGCGGAGCAGCAGAGGCGCTAGGCACACAAGCAAGCACGGGCACTGTCGG
This sequence comes from Pelmatolapia mariae, assembly GCF_036321145.2. Lineage (NCBI taxonomy): Eukaryota > Metazoa > Chordata > Actinopteri > Cichliformes > Cichlidae > Pelmatolapia > Pelmatolapia mariae. The sequence goes on from NC_086233.1 coordinate 32,974,547, forward strand.
GGGCTCCTGTGCAGTGCTTTGGCGAGGTTTGCGTGTGCGCGCACGGCTGCGCGAGGGAACGTGTTCGCGCATGTGGGAGAAAGAAAAAGAGAGAGAGGGAGAACACGTTCGACGCAGCATTTAACAGCTGCGGGCATATTTTTGGTCATATATGAAATTTTTATTTTCTTTTGTTCTTATTTTTTTTCCCTTTAGGTTCATCTGCTTCTTCCACCGCCACCACAAATCAGCGGAGGAGCCGCCCCCCATTTAACATGCTTTTCCAAGTCTATTATGCAGGTGTGGAGGATATGCTGAGGGCTATATGTGGTCGTCATTATATCATGAGTGGGTAGCCTGCCTGATCCCACCTCGTGTTGCATAATTATTGCAGATAGATCGACGGGAAACCTGTTAGAGCGGGGAAACTGTTGGACAGGGTGTCGGGCTAATTAAAAATAGAGGAATAAAGCAGTGAAACATATCCAGATATTTCTCTGTAGGATGGCATGACACTACTACTGAGAAACCAGAGAGATAGTGGTTGTTTAAGTTTTGCGTGATTGTAAAAAATTACATTCTGATATGGCATGCCTCTCTTACATTGTAGTGGAAGATACCAGTTTATAATGATTTCAAATGTTTGATTTGGTCCTTCCTTTTTTGACTCACTTTACATTCTGACTAATTCCTGGGATGGTGTTAAGTCACCCAAACGGTACTTCCTTTATTTTAGATGATTCAGACACGAGAGTTAAAAAAGGAAGATCAATTATAAAAATGTGCCCATTATGAAATAGCTTTAAGTTTAGACTTGACAGGCTGTAGGCTAAAGTGATTCACTGAACGTTTTATAACACCATGACATTGAAAGTGTGAGGTTTACACACATCTTTCTCTCGCTCTTGTACAAGTGCCTTATTGAGGAACAGTCCACATTTCAAGAGCCTGAGAGTCAAAAGTTAGAGTGTTGTAGTATTGTGTAAAAGTCTCGAGCTGCTACTTGTTTCCTAATATTTTGCTTCCAAGGATCCAGAATCTTTTTTAAATTTGTTTCCAGGCTTTGTGGAGGTCATTCCAAGTTTTTCTTTGGACACTGCCTGCTTTTTTACTCATTTTCAATCCTTGTAACTGACCATTGTTCTTCTTGTTGTTACGCCACTTAACACTGACCAGTGAATCATTTAAGTATTTTAAAAAAGGCACCAAACTCAAGGGATGAGCCGGTGTTGTGTCTACACATCACAGATCACTTAGCAAAGAACCAATATTAGACTGTCTCTTTAGGCGCTTATTAGCCGGTATTAGCAGACTGTCACAAACACATAATTTGCTTCCACTGAGTGCTTGAAAAGAACAACTGACTTCTTCCTGATTTGTGAGTTCACCTTTCATCCAGGAGGCTTCTTCTGTTCTAAAACATCTGAGAGTCTCTGATATTTTACCCGTAGTTGTCCTGTTAAATGTGGTCCTGAGGGTCATTGCCATATAAGTCAAGGAGTACACAAACATAAATTACTTAAATTAGTGAAGTTGCACAGGAAAGAACCTCAGACATTAATGATGGAGAAAAAGGGGGACTAATGGAACAAGATTGTCATCTCTTCAATAGCACGTTTGTCAGAGGAACTCAGAAGAAATTTCTTCCAGCATAACATTCCAGGGCACTTCAAACACAGCATCAAACTCAGACAAAACTGGTTAGGCTTCAGTGAGGATCCTTTACATGGGAGAAACCGAACGGCCATTCAATAAACACAAGGCATAACACAGGAAAGCTACGTTAACAGGACAAGACTCAGCTGGACGCCTGCATCTAGAGAAAGGACATTGTTAGTGTTATAAGGATGCTAATGTTCACATTTTGGACTGAGAAAATGAATGAACGAGTATTGTTGAACGGAGGCAGTGACTTACAATTCCAGCCAGCAGCCAGCTACAAGTCTTGAGATCCATTCCCAGGTGTTTCATCTCCCACTCACACCTTCATTTATGTGACCACAATAGCTCAAATGATGGTGGTGTTGGGCAATGTCTCATACAAGAATCACACCTCTGCTCTGGTGATGATAATGACCCACACCGTTGTTCACATCCTGTCTCATGTGGCAACTCACATGATTATTAGTGGGCAACAACACTCAGGACCACCTCCAATGAGACAACAAGGGGTTAAATACCCAACAATTTCCAACAGTTGTTTTTATGTTGTTGGACCCCTGGGCGCAAATGTTTGGTGGGCCTTAGGGTACTTCTTTTGCTGATCAGTTTTGTTTTGTTTATTCTTTAAAAATTCTATTATTGAATGTATATGGATATATTTAATATTTAATCTGTCTTTGCACACACACACACGCACACACACACACACACGCACGCACGCGCACAAGCACGCACGCGCACACGCACGCACACGCACACATACACACACACACACACACACACACACCTGTTGTCGCCTTCCTCCCTCACCCTCTCTCTGTCTCTGTCTGTCTCCCTGATGATCTCCTTCTTTTTCTCCTTACATCTTGTCAGTACCATTTCTCTCCCTCTGTCTCTTGCACTTGTTCACCATCCCTTTTCCCGATGAGTGTTGAAACAATAGTTAATGCAGAAGCATTGCTCAGTGAGATTTTCTCGGAAAAAGCATGCTTTTGGGACGTGTCCACTTACAAAAGCAATAAACACGTTTTTTTTTCTTTATTATAAATAAATAAATAATGCAGGCAACACTGACGTATTCCCTGGATGTTTGCATCCTTGGTTGTGAAGGACAGCGGGTCCTCCGCTGATGTGAGCAGCCTGGCTTCTTTATTTAGAGCCTACTAAATTTTCTGTATATACGTTATATATATCTTCCACTGATTTTCAAAGGCAGGGTTCATGTGTAATAAGAGGAGCTAAAACAATGTCAATACAAACTGGGCAACACAGATGCAAAGCAGCATGTTTTCCAACCTATTTGTTTGTTCCTCCTGTCGCTAAGCTGAACAGCTGTAGAAGCACAGTGATATTTTATGGATCAAAACATCTTTGAATGTCAGATATGGTCATTTTCTTTGAACCAGCTGTAAACTAACAAGAGTGCCTTTATTTTACTCATGCATTAATTTATTTATTTAGATGAATTTCAACTAGCAAGCTGACCATGTCTCCTTGAAGCTCCCCAGGCTCAGCCTTTCAGCTCTTTGCATGCCACACAGCTCAAAAACATTCAGTTAGTGCTACATGTTCCATAGCGTTTTACACATTTTTGAAGTGGAATCTGCCGATAACACTTTCTGTGGCTCAGACAGAGAAAACACTTGAGATTAAGAGTGAGAAGTACTGTAAAATTTCATTTAACAAGTATATTGAGCAGCAAGTTTGAAGGTTTGAAGCTTGCTCTGTCACCTGGAGCCACAGGCGCAAGGAGGTGGAGCTGTAAATCAGAAGGGCTTTAAAGTCCTGATGCACAGTCCCTCCTCCTTCTTCTTAACAGCAGACAAGGTCTTAATGCTGATAGTGAGGAGGACGAGGATTGAATTGCAACAAAGTGTGGTGTCAGCAAAGAGATGTCATGTGGATTCAGATAGAAGTGTCCACCATGACAGAGTGAGGATGGTTGATGGAACTAGATGAGCTAGTGGATGGTGGTAAGAGTAAGGGTTAGGTGAAGACTTAAATTACCAGACATGACAAAACATGGTATTACTTTCACTGTAGACTTTATATAAAGATGGACATAGCATTACCCATTATGACTGAAGTCCTATCCCCTCCTGTCTTGAAACCACAAAGAGTGAAGAAGAGGGGGGGATTTTCAAAATGTAATATGGTAACAGCTTGTCAAACACAACTCTATAATTTACACAATTAATATTATCATGTATTCAGTAAAAATTGAAACTACAAACGGAGACCTTAATTTTATTAGAAATGTGTTTACCAAGGTTATAGATAATGTGATCAATATCTCATGTCATAGATAATGTGAGCAGAACGTTTATTCCTATGTGAGTGGACTTATTGGTGGCTACTCCAGAGTAGAACAAGCACAAAGGGAGTTTTAAGTACTCACATGTCTACATCTGCCTGTCTTTGGGGATGAAATTCTGTACATCAGCCAAGCAAAGTATTACAAATATTATAGCTGAAACTAAATTCAGAGATGAGAGAAATATTTTTGTATTACTTTCTTGCAGTGGTATGTAGACCCTTGTGACAACAAAAAACACACTGTTCAGTCTCTTCATTTAATGTTCAAAAATGGCACATATTTTACATTTTATTTAGGCTAGTTGTTTGTTTCTGCACCGACAACAGACACAAGCCCTGAGCTGGCAAAGGTGTGTAGTATGCAAAAAGTGGGGCCCAGCCAGAAACATAAGTCTAAATTAGAATGATATTCTTTAATTGTTGGATTTATAAATTGAAAACTGGTTAAAAACAAATTCCTCATATCAAAGGTTACATCACTCAGTCAAAAAATCCCCCCACCCACCCAAAAAAAACCACACATAACCAAACAAAAAAGTCATACAATTTTAAGGAAACTGCAAAAAAGAGATTCAGTCAAGAAACAGTCTTGAACATGAAGCAGTCAATGGTATGTTTTGTGTTTTTGTGTCTGACTGTGAACTCCTCTATGCTATTTTTACTTCCATTTCTCCCAACGGACATGATTCATAACTTCGATGGCAGTAGAGGTCTTTATCACGTTTAGCCTTTATTTAAAAGACCTGTTTTTTTTTATTGGAAAGACAGATTCAGTGGGGGCACTCGACTAATACAAGATGGAAACTGGACTGACATTCAGTATTGATTGAATATTTAATTTGCAATATCGATTGGCAGGCCAAAATGAGTAATATAAACGCTTATCTTGCAGGAAATACTATTAAGTAGTCAGTGAAACCGGTATAAATAGTGTTTAATTTTTAAAGTTAATATTCACTTAATTTCCTACAAACTGAAATATTTTATTTAGTAAATGCTGTCAGTTTATACCCCATTTCGTTCTGTATAGGTCTAATTCCTCCTGGACCGACAGATGGAGCAAGACGTTTTAAAGGAGGAAGAATTGATTGGAGCACTAGAGTGTCAGGTGTGACTGTGAGGCAATCGCAAATGATTTAAATGACTCATGGGTCACTTAAGAGGGCTCCTGAGCAAAATTATGCCTATACAGGGCCCTGGGGAGGTTGACTCTGCTCATGATCAGAGCATGTACGCCACATTTTTCCATTCACTTATGTTTTCATTCATGTTAATTTTATTTTGGACAAGGATATATTAAAACCTGGAGAAATACTTTGGCTTAAGGCTGTAAGAGTTGAAGTTTTGTAATCTATGTGAACAGATATTGACAATACCTATCATGGGCATAATACACAGTTAGCTGTTGTGACATCTGCTTATATTTATATCATATCTGCAAAACTTTCACAAATTAAAAAAGGAAAATTCTCCACCATGGTCACTGGCCGTATATAAAACTGAAAGACTAAAAGCCTGCTCTCATAACTTTTTATGTGGCATCAAATTTCTCCCGATCTTTTGGCATACTGTTTTTAATTTAATTAGACTAAGGATCTGTACGTGATTCTGCTGCTGCAAATCAGTTGCAAGTCGACAGTGAAAACTTTTTGTCATATCTAGGACAACAACATCTTGTACCGTGAATATGAAATGTTAAATGTCTCAACTAGGCAGCCATCTTTCTTGATCACATCACCCTGCTGTTGTAAGGCATTACTGTCTGCAAATTATCTTAGGAGAGTCACGACTCTGAAGTAGACAATCACGAGAGACGTTTGCATTGGTAATGTAGAAACTACACTTTAAACTATTTATAGTTGTTAAATTTAACTTTAATTTGTGATGTAAGTCATATATCAATTAACTAATTCCATATATTTGTCTGATTTTTCAAATAGTGGAATAGGTAGGATAACATTGACAGGATTAGTTTTGTAGCTTAGCTACAGCTAAATGTTTTGATAGATTAACATTCTCAGCTCTTTTGAAACATCAGACATACATGTAAGCTTCTGGTGTCAGTCCCTCACAGGGAAAGATTTCTTGTTCAAGAGGCAGAGATGAAAATACTGGGAGCTCACAATACTGTGCTGCCACCAGACAGTATTATCACAGACATGCCCTCATATACACCAACCATTTGACTTGCTGGGAGTATTTGTGTTGCCACTCTTCAACCTTTTGATTCACCAGCTTCATGTCGGTTTCTTGTAGAAATGTGGGAACTCAGTAACTGAAGTAGAAATGAAAGGACAAAGCCATGGAGTAAAGGCCACAGTGAAAGTAAAGTAATAAAATAATTTGCATGACACAGTTTAGCGTGTTCAATCTGAATAATTAACTTTAGCAGTCTTCAATTATCCACTGTAGTTTAGCCATGCAGAGATTAGTGGCTTTACTTTCTCAGTGGTTTTTACACAAGTGTTCTGGTCACTATTGACTGCTGAGTCTATAATGCGACAGCAACCAACAACCAACAGACAACATCATTTCAAAATTCAAGTTAAAATCTCAAATTTTGTTGTTTAGGACATTTTCTTAGGTATACCTTACTAGGACCTTCTTTAGCCTTCAGAGCTGTATTAATTCTTTTTGGCATCAACACTGTGGTGGAAACATTCTTCTGAAATTTTGGTCTATATTGGTGTGATAACATCTTGTAGTTACTGCAAATTTGTTGACGGCATATCCATGATGTCACTGTTTCATTTCACCATATCCCAAAGATCCTCTCATCCCAAAGGACTGGGAGCTGTGGATTGGATTTAAATGATGCTTATTTAGTACTGAAGGGTCACAAAATCTGACACTCCATTATACTACTATCACAAGTATACAACAAAGCATTAATACAAGGCTGGATGGATGTCATGTTATTCATGCCAGAATATCATAGCAGAAATTAAGATTTATCAAACCAGGCAACATTTTTTCAGATCCTCTATTTTCCAGTTTTGTTGACTCTGTGTAAATTATAACCGTCCTGTTCTCAGCTGTGGCACCTGGTGTGGTCTTCTACTGCTGTGGGCCATCTGCTTTGAGCTGTTGTGCACAGTGTTGGGGAGTAACGGAATACATGTACCGCCGTTACGTATTTAAAATACAAAATATGAGTAACTGTATTCCGTTACAGTTACCGTTTAAAAAGGTGGTATTTAGTTACTTTGCTGAAATAAATGGATTACACGGCGGTATTTTCCTGTTTCATATTGTGGCGGGTCAGGACTGTTTGGGTTTTGTTTGACAGCTATATTCTGTTATTCCAGGCGGCAGCGTTACGGTTGCCATGGTTACAGGGTGACGCGCTCTCTCTGCGACTGTGTGTTTCCTGGGTGAGAGAGCGCCTTTTTGTTGTTGTTGTTGTGCTAAGCTATGCTGAGCAGTTGGGTTAGCAGCGGTGTGTTTCTGTTGGAAATTAAACGGCTGTGCTCCCTGGAAACTCGGGGAAGCAAGACCAAACGACACCTCTGTCTCCTCCTTGACTGAGCTCTCCACAATATGTTTGGCTATACCCTCTATTTTTGGTAATTCCATGCCAGTGGAAACCCAAACAAAACACGCATTAAGACACCCTAATGCCCGTGTCTCAATCTGGCATCTCATAATGACGTGAAGAAATATTTTTTAAAATGATTTAATAAGGCAATAGGCAGAATGCTACAGGCATAGCCCTAAAGAATGTAGCCTCATGGGCAGTGTAGTCCATGCTGCAGGGAGAATGGACTGCCATACCCGTTATGTGTCTGTGAGCACGAGGAGGGAGAAAAAGGAGAGTGGAAAAGTACGGATTGTCATCGAGCAGAAACGGGAGCTGGAAGCAAGTAAATATAATAATAACCACTGCAGCCAAGAAGAGTGCCTGTTGTAAGTAAGCTATTAAGACTCGACTGTACACTGTGTTCGTGTTTTCCTCTGAAACAATAAGTTCCGTTGGAGCAGCCTTTCAATGCCTCTCTCTGTCTCTCACCTCTCTCGCTAGCAAAGTTGACCCAGACAACAAAGTAAAGCTATTTTTCGGCTACAAGCCTGACACAAACCCCCACGTAGAGGTCCCTTTACTATGGTTCGGAGCCGCGGACCTTCAGTAATAGTAATAAATCACACAGCAATAGTACATTCATGTAGTTGTAAAAAGCTTGATAATATATTAAGTAATCCAAAGTATTCAGAATACGTTACTCTCATTGAGTAACGTAACAGAATACGTTACAAAATACATTTTCGGACATGTATTCTGTAATCTGTATTGGAATACATTTTAAAAGTAACATTCCCAACACTGGTTGTGCATACAGAGATGCTCTTCTGCATACCTCGGTTTTAACAAGTGGCTATTCAAGTTTGTGTTCCTTTCCTTTTAGCTTGAAGCAGTTTGGCCATTTTCCTCTGCTCTCTGATAACAACAAGCTATTTTGGCCAAGAGAACTGCTGCTCACCAGATATTTTCAGTTCTTCAGTCCATTTTCTGTAAACCGTAGAAATTGTTGTATGATAAAAGGTCAGTAGATTTGCAGTTGCTGAAATATTTAGAAATACAGCCTGTCTGTAAGCAACAACCATGCCACATTCAAAGTCACTTAAATCCCATTTCTTCCCAATTTGGTTGCTCAGTTAAAACTTTAGCAGGCCGTCTTGACACAAATCACTTTCACTAAATCACTTTTGCTACAATATATTTTTCTGATTAGATATTTGTATTAAAAATAACAAACAGGACTTTAATTTAACAGGTGAACCTAATAAAGTGTCTGCTAAATGTACATTTCAGAATGATGAAATTGACTAATTCTGGTTTTGGATTGCAGGGGTTTGAGCCATTCTAGCTCTAATTCACTGATTGTCCAAAGAGAAATCTGATCCCCCGTTTTCACTGATGTTCTCCCCAAATTTACTTTAATATGAGGTGTTTACAACTCTCAACTTTCTCTATTAAACAAAAGTCATTTTATTTTGTTGTCCAAGATAAGGACAATGCTGGACAGTTCCTCCCACCCACTCCATGATTTGCAGGCCAGTCACAGAAGCATGTTCACTGAGATTACCCAAATATACCACCGGACAACACAGGAAATCATTCCTGCCTGTAGATCTCTCTCTCAGCACAATTCGTAACTCTAAAGCACAGTACACGCTACAATAGTTGCACACCCATAATATCACTTCCTCTACAGAGAAAATGACAAAGTCAGTATAATAAGAGGGGCACCTCAATGTCAACTATTTATATTTAATTATGTGGAATATACTGGAATATTTATAATTAGAGCTATTTGTATTTATTAGAGTTTTTTGTTATATTTTGTCACTTTGTAATATGTTGTAATATTAAATTAAATTTAATTAATTACTGTTCTTACTGTCTTGGAGAAACTGTGACCACATAACCTCTTCTGGGATTAATAAAGCATCCTGATTCTGACTGTGATTTAGCCACACCACTGATAAAAAAAAGTATTTGATATTTAAGGGATAAAAGCCAGATGATTGTGATTATATGAACAGTTTCTCAAAAATCAGTAAGAAAGATGGAGACAGACGTGAACAGCGGATGTTTGAAATGGCAATCAGAACTTAATGTGCAAATGGTTTTTTTTGTGTGTGTGTGAAAATGTGTTGGACAGTGGAGAGTAAAAACTTTCAATATGTAGGAAAACACAAGGAGCTCCCAGTGTTGCCAAGCAACAGTAAATATTCTAGCCCAGAGGCAAACACCCTTAAGAAGTCTTGCCACTGGGCAGCCATCTTCAAATGCCCCCTGCACCTGCTTGGGCAGTTATATAAAAGAATTATCTACATTACTTTCTGTGGACACAGAAACATAAATACTGCATGCAATCAGCAGTTTATGTGATAAAAAAAAAAGCTAAAAAGTTTTTTTGTTTTTTTAAAAAAAACTTTTCCCCCCGTTGTCATTAAATTTTTATCATATCTTTGCTGGGTTTTAAATTGTCCAATAAATTTGTGTTATCTGTCATATACATGACTATGCTAAAGTCATGTATTTGTCAGATAAAGGACAGGTAACATCTTCAATTCTCTCTTGTTCATCACCTCTTTATAACCACTTTCTCATCTACAAAACATTCAGCATTTTGTCTTTTTTTCACTCCAGTATTATTGATACTTGTCTGTTAGTAACATTACTACATTACTATTACTACCTACACATTCATTAACATTGCTCATGAATGTGCAGCAGTTTCTCCTCATATGAGTAATGTAAGCTGACTCCAAAACTGATAAAGACTTTAAAAGTCCTGCAGTTTGAGCCTAGCATGAAACAGTAAATCCTTACTAATTTTAAGTATGTCAGAGCTATAATTAAATATTGTAAAAGGATAAACACTCAACAGGAATGGACTTTTTTTTTTCTCTTTTTGCCAGAAAAGTCTGTGGACATAGAAAGAACCTCCACTGGTTTTCTGGCAGTGTTGGTAAAAAAAAAAAAAAGGCTTTGGCAAGACAATGTGCTCAGATGCTGAATATCATTATCTGCAGTGAGAAATAATGAAACAACTTTTAAATGTAGCCTTTATTTTGTCTTTAGATTTAACAATTTCAGTGTATCTTGCCATAACACCGTCCATGGCTTCGATCATTTCATGAATCACATGGCAGTTATTTTTGACTCCTGAAGAAGAGTCAAAAGTTTTTTGTGGTAGTTCTTTAGGTCCCTTCAGAATACAGTTGGCCATCATGACACTCTCACTCTCTCCCTCTCACACATACATACACACAACACACACACAAAGTTAAAACAATGCCAGCCACATTGGTGCAGCTGGTAAAATGTGATACAGTATTAATTAGTGAGCTTTAGAGGTGCTGTATTGTTGAACTTTTAAGAGAGCCAGACAAGCTGTTATACACAGACTCAAGTCTTCTTGCTAAGGTACGATTAACAACTTCCAACCATAGCTCCATTAATTCATATTGTAGATATGAGAGTGATGTCAATCACCTCAGACAAAACATGTCTATTAGCAAAATTCTGGACTACTCCTCTATAGAAATACTTTGCTGGAAGGTTATTCCTTGGCCAATTTACTGACTTGTAACCACTTCATTCATTTACATTGGTTTCCTAAATGAAATATCAACTGAGTTTTATCATCTCTATAGCGGATCTGTTTTGCAGCTGGGTCAGTAGCCCTTAAAAAATGCATACGGTAACTGGTTTTTACCACATTCCTCAGATTATGTGATGAGCTTTGAGTGGCGTGCTGGTATATGAGCTCTGCATATCAGTGGTTTTCAATTGGAGCTCTCAAGGTGCAGAATCCTGCTGGTTTTCTATCCCACTAGGCTGATAATTACATTTGTGTGGTTTCCAAATTCATTCTCAGTTTTAATGACTTAAAATAAAGGGATTCACAGCTGCAAGAATAAAAACATGACTGTCTGTAGTTTTCCATCTCATTATTGTAGGTTATTGGTCTCTTCATAGTACAAGTATATTTACTATTTACTAATATATTTATACAGATTATTGCTTTTATTTCTTCTCTATTCATAGCGAGAAACTGGAATTGGTTACGTAGTATTTTACAAATAGAGTTATGAAAGATTTAAAAGAAAAGGACTGAATCGAGACCTTGGAAACATCTAGTATCTAAGCTGCAAAAAGGGAAAGTTTAAGTGCTGTCCTGTTTTTGTACAGCAGTTTAAAAATACAAGTAAAGGCTTCAGGCTTTGTATGATTCTTAACTGGACTAAACGGCGCATGTTAAATTTGATATAAATTGTAAACATGCATATCAATTATTCAACAGTATAAGTAGAGGTCAATCAAGCAGATAAGGTCACATTATCATAATAAGACACCACTTATCCTGTCCAGTGAAGTTTTATCAATACACAACACTGAGAGCCAAAAATTATTTCAGTGCATGAGCACAAATCAGTGTATAATCCAATTTCTCAAACACATGGCTACATATGTAAGTGCTATTCAGTAATTACTGAACCTTTACTGGGATATTGTCTGTTGACAGTCTTTTGATACTGAAAAAAAATGAACAAGTATGGTTTCTCTTTTTTTAACTTTATTTTTGGGGGGCCTTTTTTGGATAATGGAGCAGTGAAGATACACAGTTTGGAGTCAAACCAAGGTCACTGCATTTAGGCCACGTGGCACATAGTATTTGCAACTATTTGGAAGGATTTCTAAGATACAGCCTCTTCTCTATTCAAAGAAGATGGCAGCATGGCTTAGGTTTACAAAGTTGCACCTGAACAACTTTGTAAACCTTTTGGACAGATGAGGCTAAAGTGGAGACATTTTGCCAAAATTTATAGTGACACCATATCAGCACAAACACCTTATATCAACTGCCAGTCACAATGGCAGGGGAAGGGTGATTTGGGTTTGTTTTTCAGCTTGCAGTCCCTGAATCTACCATGACCTCCTTTTAAACCAAAGTATTGTAGAATCAAATGTGAGGCCATCTGTCCGACAGCTAGAAATTTGTTAATACAACAGAATGCAACCATAGAATGGCTGAAAAAAATAAGCCCAAAGTGTACTTCAGACCTTAATATAGTAGTTCATAAAAAAATGCTCAATGAACTAAAGTAAGATGATAAAGAAGAGTTTGCCACAATTCCTCCACAAAGATTTGAGAGACTGATAAAGTTATATAGAAAATGATTCATTAAATTGAAAAGTGGTTCTACAAGCTACTGAATGGTGGGGTGTAAAGTTTTTCCCGTGAAAAACATTTTTAACGTGAACATGTTTGTCATTCTAAAAGTGTATTCACTTGAGTAGATTTTCACATCAAAAATAGTTAGAGAAAGTCATGAAACATGTTTGCTGTTATCAGAGTCAGCACAAAGATGCGATGTAGAACAAGAAACTCTGCTTATCACTATGTCCATCGTCTACTGTAATTTTCACATTGCCTAAACATGAGAGGTCTAATGAAGGTTGGCACGTTATATCATTCTACTTGGATTTTTTTTTCCTGTAATATTATCATAGATAGAAGGCCATTATCAGGGCATGGTGGATGACCAAATTCAATGAGGAATTTTTTTTACCTTTTTTATTTATAAGTTTTCTACCAAACTTTATCAAATACATGACCTGGAAACACTGGGAATTGTGCCAGCAATATGTTTTTTACAGTCAAAATTAGCACTGATGTTTGTCCAACTCCCTAGATGCTAAAAGAAAGATGTGTGGGAAGAGGCATCACTAAGGATCTGAAGCCCTGATGATTGCTTCCAATATGCCCCATTGGATTATGACCTATATACCTCTATATACATTTGTTATGTAAACATTATTCACTTGACATAACTCCATCTGCCAGCATGCGACATGCACAGACTCAGGACATTATAAATGATGGAACAGAAAAACAGCAGAGCCCTACTTTGGAATCTCATGGGGTGAGTGCACAACCTGTGGTTTCACCTAGTGACAAGTTAATGCAAGGAATCATCTATTTTTCAAATACTATATATGAGGGGGAAGGAGTGTATTCCAACCGATACAAATAATCATTGGTCAGGAACTCTTGTTTCCACTATTTTCCGTGTCATTTTCAGCTCTAAACATGGGTACTTGTTGTTGAGATGTATGAATATACATTTACTGAAAAAGCAACAATTGGTGTCATATCAGGCTTAAGAATATATCCCCAAGCCTTTTTGATCCACTTCTGCATTTTGGACATTCAGGATATTGTCTACTCCATATTACACAATTTACACAAAAAAGAAAGCAAAGACAGAAAGAGCTCACAGGGTGTACCATATCCTGTGAGACAGGGGATTGAGAAAATGTAAAGGATATGATTTAAAGTTAAACATGTTTTAGATCTGCTTCATGAATATAGGTAAGGCTGCCACAGCAGGTCTACAAAGAACCACTCTGTGTAGTTCTTTCTGTCAGTGCTTTGCTCCTCTCTGAATCCGACAGATAGCAATTACAGTTCATGCATGCATCCTCAGCTCCTCTGAGCTTATCATTATCACAAGAAGACTATCTGTCATGGCCATACACATGATGAGTAGGGGCAAGACAAATGACACGCACCTTAAGTGCACAACACTTGCAATGAAAGAAAACAACACTTGAAGATGATGATCGCTGAGAATTTCCAATTGAAAAAAAATTCCAATTAATTTTATTTTTCTATAGATAGATAGAGAGATAGATGTGTGTGTGTGTGTGTGTGTGTGTGTGTGTGTGTGTGTGTGCGCACATATGCTCACATGTGTGTGTATATCTATAGCTATAGGTATATCCATACACACACACACACACACACACACACACACACACACACACACACACACACACACACACACATCACACACATCACACACACATCTAACTCTTTATCTATTTATGTAGATAAAGAGTAACTATTACTATTAGTAACTATTTATCTGTAGAAAGATAAAATCAATGGAAAATTCTCAGCGATTTTCAGCTTTATATATTTATATATATATATATTGGTGGCCAGTGTCACTCCTGAAATATATATGAAAGTTTGTTCAGGCTTATACTGTGTACATATGTCAGAAAAATCACATCACCCTGGGATTACTTTCATTTTCAGTGATCTCAACAAACATTTGGTTTTCATAGCAACCATCCAATCATCAGCTACACTGTAAAATGTAATATTGTGTTTAATTAAAACTATTAAATAGGCTGAACTCAATTTTTATCAATTTGTTATTAGAACTCAATTTAAATAAGTTACCAGTACTTTTTATGCAAAAATGCTGATAAACTCGATTAATTTGAGTTGTCCTAACTTAGAAAAAATAAGTAAGCTGGAAGTTTTGCTTCTCAGGGCGGAAGGATGAAAGATGTGTTTTGAAAATGCCACGTGACTACCGTCCCCCTCCCTCCCGGATCAGTCCGCATGTTCATGGCACCAGCATTTGTTATGGAATATATTGAGCAAACCTGGAGATATTATTGTTGTCATTGCTGTGGATCTTTACTGACTTGGTGAGTAAATGTTTACTCTTATTCAAACTGATTTTGTGGCTTCTCTTAGTTTAGCACCAGGTTTCTAATCTTGCTAGCTAGTTAGTGTTAGCCTAGCGTTGCTGCTGCCGCTGTGCTCATGTTACTTAAAAATTAACACCACAGCCTTAAAAACCTTACATAAAACTATGTCGGTGATTTTTTTTGTTGATTGTTTGAAATAAATAAGTGAGATAAGAGCCCAGACAAAATTCTTTGGGAGGTGCAGCCGTTAGGGGTAGGGTGGGTGTGGGGGGTGGATAACGGAGCTCTCCGAAAACGTGAAAGCACTTTTGCAAATATGTGATATTTTGATAAATTAAGTAGATATTTGAGCATTACACAGCTACATTCTCGCCTGAAAATATCTTTAAAGGTTATTTTGTGACCCAGAAAGGGTAGTCTGGTGAAAAAGAGGATCGCATTTGTCGGCTGCGGTTGTCGGAGCCTGTGCGCACTTGTAAGCGCGGCAATGGCGGAGGAGCACTGCTGAAAAACTTATTACTTTTTCTGGGTCACAAAATAAACTTTTAAGATATTTTCAGGCGAGAATGTAGCTGTGTAATGCTCAAATATCTACTTAATTTATCAAAATATCACATATTTGCAAAATGCTCCGACGTTTTCATGCTTTGTGGCAGCTTTTGAACATCTGTGGCATCTATTAATGTCAAATCTAGCCTTTATTTAACATCATAAGCAAACTCTATGTTACAATGATTGCACAGCCATTAAGGATCAAATCAGTTTCTGAAAAATGTTCTGTTTTTTCTCCCTCTGCTTGCTTCTTACTGTCTTTGAGGCTCGGGACCAGCACTCCTGCTGTTGGACAGAAAGACATCAACTCAGTGGTAAGTATTTTGGTTTTCCAATATATTAGCAACTGTTAGTGACATTTATATTAATCAGGCTGAACTTATCATACTTTAGATCAGCCTGTTTTACTTATTGTTTTGTTTGTGCTTTGGTTTGGGGAAGTTGTTTCTTTACTGATCTTTTCCTGTCTGTTATTAGACTTGAGATATGACTGCACTGTGCTGTTGCTGTGACTCCAGTTAATTCTACAAGACATGCTGTGTAAGTAAACAAACAACAACAGTTTGGTCTGCATTTCTTGAAAGATCACATCCCCCAAACTTAGTTTAGAGGGTCTACACTGTATATAGTGAAGTCTGCAAGTTTTCTAACAGCAAAATTTGTTTTGTGCCCAAATCATTTTGCACATCATTAGAATGAAAGTTATTGCCCATGTTTGCATAGACCTTTTTAAAATGATGCTTTCATGACAATATTGTGTGTTGTGTGGTGGTCACGGCTATCCAGACTGACAATTTGGGACATTGAATGTCACCTCTCCGGTGGGGAGGGAGCCTGAGATTGTCTAAATTGGAGTCTGTTTTATACCAAATGCAGGAAAAAATGTTTAAGAAAGCAATTAAGTTCATGTTCCAAAAAATATGATTGTTTGCTTGCAGGACACCAGGAGAGATGAGTCCTCCGTCACAGATGGTGTGGTCAGTGAAGATGGTCACCTGCAGGTTCAAGCTCATTGCATCTCCAACCCACATCCACTGCCACTGTACTTAAGGGAAGTTAAAGACTTTCTTCTGCACCTACATTTGAATCACCTCGATCCATGACAGTCATTCAGGCAATAATGCCTGGACTGGAAACAAGCATCCTTAAAATAATACAACATTCCAGCTCATGTGTTGGAATGAAAAACGAATGTGTTGTTTAAATTAGAGACTGCACTTGTGACAGAACAATAAATATTTTATGTTGATTATATAAATAATGTAAGTACAAAACAAACTTGTGGTAGGCCTAAACTTATTTTCAGAATAATTACATCTGAGACTTTGTTTCGTTGTAACAGTGATGGCAATATAATTTTTATTCAGCAGAACAGTGTCCAGTATGTTGGCTGTTGTACTTTGTTGTGTTTGAAAATAAAAGTTGTGCTCATTTTAACATCATTACAAAAATTGTTGTTAATTATTTTTAATCATATTCATGGTACCACAAATTGTTTTTTCATTTAGTTGAACTTGAAATGTTTGTCAGTAGGTAAACAATTAGTATTGTCAGAAAGTCAGAAATATCAAGTTATTCTTAATACTGCAGACTTGCAATGTATAAGTTTTCCTAACAGTCATCCTAAGTAAGCTTTACTTAGTTTTTTTGAGGCAACGAGTTTCCATAATTTTTTTGAGTTCTGGGAACTAACACGGCTGTGTACATTTTGAGTACAGTGTACTCAAAATGAGTAAGTTGCCCTAACTTGGTCATCTTACGTAAACTTGATCCAATTGTTTTGAGTTCTGGGAACAAATGAGCTTGTACAGAGTACTCAAAATAAATACGTTGTCCTAACTTAGTCATTTTTAGCTAAGCTTTACTCAATTTTTTTGAGGCAACGAGTTTCCATAATTTTTTTGAGTTCTGGGAACTAATTAGATTTTACAGTGTACTTGATAGCCTGTGTGAATAGATCCTCCTGAATATGAATGCCATGATTTGAGACAAAAAGATCTCTTTTACTACCCAAAGAGCAATAATGCTGGGAGTGAGTTTTGGCTGAGAGAAGGACGAGGTAGAGAGGGTCAGATAGACTTATGATTTGTTTTATGTTTAAGAGTGAGAGGAAGTTATTGCTTGGGATGAAGTGAAACAAAGCAAAACTAAACATAAACCCTACATCTTCTGGTTAAACTCAGCTCCTTCGACAAAGGAAAATCTAGCAGTTTTCATAATTCTCAATACTCAAACTAATCTGAGTAGATTTACAATAGTTATATTTGTCACAGTCTAAAATGACCTTTTACGTGTAGTGGAAAGAAAACATAAGAGCCAAAAGCAAACACAGGAATAAATAGGGAGGATGCCAGATTCGAAGATGGAAAATCTTGTCAGATCAAAGACCCTTTTTTCTTGTAGCATTCAAAAAGATTTTTTCTGCTCTTGTAAGAAAAGGTGAGAGCAGCATTTGCCATTTATCTCTTTTTCATTGCAAAGACATTTAAGACATTTTTTTAAGCAGGACGGAAATATTTAGCCCTATTTTCCATTTTAGCTGAATTGTCATAATATGTACTGTGTGATGTGGGCTAAGAAGCAGCATCAAAAAAAAAAAAGTAAATCTGCCACAGAAAAGATGTGAAAGGAATGCACCAATCAAACAAAGAGAAACATGCAGCATGAAAATAATCTAATAGAAGTTGTGGCCTTCACAGTTAGGATTAAATGATGGCTGATGATCGGTTGCTACAGACACCAATAGCTTGTTCAGATTAGCTTAAGTAGCTGCTGATCAAAAGGCTCTATTCCTGTTCACATATGGCAAGGTTTACTTTTGGTTAACTTTGTAGAGTTTGTTTATAGTCAGTGTGGTCCATTATGTTGGTAAAGAGTCCATGTGGAGAGCAAAAAATGAATGGCATTTCATAAATGGAATTTTGAAACTGATTAATTCTATAATTACACCATGCCTCCATTGGGTACTTATCATCGAGCTATATCACAGCATCTTTTTGGCACTAATCAAGATCCATCATCAAACCATAAACCTCCACAGTCTCATTGTGAGTGTTTGCTTTTAAATAAAAACATGTAAAAGCAACTATTTTTATTTACTGGTCACTAAGACCTCGTGACTGTTTTAGATGTAAGTGCTGAAAATGAAATTCATGTGAAAATGAAAGTTTCCTGTAAAAAAGCTTATTTTTTATTTTATTATTATTATTTTATTTTATTTTACAGTTTCCTGTAAGATCAACTATTGGATAGGATGGCTTGTAGAAGCAATAACATGAAATATCTTTATCAGTTTCTCACATCGTCATGGAGACATTTTGGCCAACTTTTCTTTGGTTATCTTATTTGGTTTTCACCAATGTTACACTGTGCATTATGGCCAAACATTTCTACTTTGGTGTGAGGTGTCCAAAAGACATTGTTCCAGAAGTCTTGTGGTTTGTTTAAATGCAGCCTTGGAAATCTAAGCCATACAGCCATCTTCTTTTTATGGAGAGGAGGCTTTCTCCTGGTAACCCTTCAAACAAGCCATCCTTGTTCAGTCCATTTCTAATTGTACTTTCTTGAACTTTAACATTTAGCAAACTAACTGAGGCCTGTAGAGTATGAGATATAGCTCTTCTTGGGTTTTTATGTTATTATTTAAGCACTGCAGAGTCTGACCAAGGGGTGGATTTGCTGGGACATCCACTCCTCAGAATTGTGGTATTGTTTTAAGAGACACCTGAATGCTCCAGAGCAGCAAACTGCCAAAACTCCTGCTTTTATAGAGATGGTCACATGCGCTGATAATCGGTTAATCAAATGCAGTTGGTTAGCAGCACCTGGTTGTTGCATAACCTATTTATTTTAGATGGAGATGATAAGAGTGTACTAGTCTACTGTACTCACTGTACTAGTAGAGTGTAAGTTCGAAAGCTCTTACGTTTTATAGCTCAAAATATAATGTCTATTCAAACAACTGACCTTCAGCGAGTGGTATTTAGACTTGGAGTTAGCTGGTGACATAGCAGAAACAGCAGTCCCTCACTCTACTTACAAATGTTAGCATTACTGATATAGTTTCCCACAAAGTGCAAATTATTATCATTTTTTTAAAAAAAGAAGAAAAATACCCCTTACAAGAGAAAAAGCCCTAAATGGGTTTGCAGTGAAAAGGAGTTTAACAACAACTGCTGCCTTCACCCATTCTCACAAAGGGGAAAAAAAACATACTTTTTTAAAATATTGCCAACAGTCTTTGATCTGACAAGGTTTTCCATCTTCAAATCCAGGGTCTTACCAATTATACTTGTCTCTAACACTTGTGTTTTCTTTAAACTGCCTTTCAGCCTATTCCATTAATCCGTGCCAGAAGTTTTGCTTTATGTGAAGAGTCCTGAGTTCAATCAAAGGTATACATAACTAGCATATTTTCTTATAGAAGAATTACATCTATTCCCAGGCCGTCAAAAATGTTTTGCCAAAGCAACTGGTGTCTTAGAGATACACACATGGTGTCCTTTGGCATCTGTGCTGTTATGGACTGTGTTATGGCAATTGTGAGTCACTCCCAGTGTGTTTGTCACTCCCAGCCCTTTGCAATTTCGTCATTCGTAAAAGACCTCTCTGCATCACGTGTACACACATTTGACAGCCATGAATTTTTGGACATGCAGGCATAATATTTTGAAGGAGCATACTTTTACCAAAAAATAACCAAGCTTTCTGGGGTTTAAACCTAACCAGCAAACAAATAAAGGCAGAGGCATCTAATATTGCTGTGGCATAAGCGCACAAAGACCCATAATGCTGCCTGCGAGCTGGGATTGAGAGAGGCAAGACAAGCCACTAAGGATCGAATAGATGAAATGTGTATTTAAGAATGGATGGAAGGTATTGCTCAGGATTTATAACATTTACTCAAAAAAGAAGAGGAAAGAAAAGAAAACAAGGGGAAACAACAACAAAATCTCCACTTCTGCAGTTCAACTTTGGTTAGATTTAATTTGGCCACAGCTACTTTGCTGTATACATGAATCAATTTTCAAACTATTCCGTACAGATTTACATTGCCAGTGTGTATAGTGTAACCACAGAAACGAGTGTGATGTGTAGAAAGGTGAAAAATTGCTTTGATTCAAACTGAGGACTCCAGTCTAGCAACCTCTGGGAGCTGGAAAGCACTGACGAGAACTGACTGCTGAAAAAGAAAAGACATGTATCACAGTCTAAGAAGCAGTCCAAAGAAAACATAAGCCATTCAGCCAAACATAAGAGTAAATAGGTAAGACCCTGGATTTGGAAATGGAAAACGCTGTCAGATCAAAGACTGTTTTTCTTTCCCTTGTGAGAATAGATGCAGGCAGCATTTAATCTTGCTTTCATGGTGACCACGCTTAATGCATTTTCTTTCAAACATCAACCTGAACTTGTTTTTCTGTTAGAAATATTTAAAGGCTAAGTGTGAAATTGTTGCCAGAAAATGTATCGACGTGGTGTGTGATACTGCAATTTTTGGTATAGATCCAAAACCTGGTAAATACAGGACCAGGATTGCCGATATCAATACTTTCAACTTATAAAGACAGCTTATGTAAAGGCGAGCATTGTGTTATGATTCATAAGCTGAATTTTAATCATCAAATTTAATCACCATTAAATCACTGGGGATTTTGCTTTCCATAATAATTCGTTAACACACTAAAACACACCTTT
Source organism: Pelmatolapia mariae (assembly GCF_036321145.2). NCBI lineage: Eukaryota > Metazoa > Chordata > Actinopteri > Cichliformes > Cichlidae > Pelmatolapia > Pelmatolapia mariae. The sequence goes on from NC_086233.1 coordinate 32,995,776, forward strand.
CAACTTTGAATGAGACCTGGAATGTAAATATGTCTGCTATAGCACTTGTTGTTTAAATGCGCGATATAATATGAAATACCTGACCAGACATTCGGTACAAAAAGGTTAGTATAGTGAGACATTTTTCATAGCTCGTGTTTGAGGTATATTTTTTTCCATTTCCAATAAAATTTATTTAACACAGTTCAGTGGGTTGAATATATTATCTGAATATCTGAGGTGATTGCTCTGCTACAGTAGGCAATTGGCCTAAAGGAACAACTACGACAGTTGCTGAAGATCCAGTGTCAGTTATGACTGAGACATTACTTTCACCACTGAGCTACCTGGTTATTCTTTCCCTCTCTGAAAGGACTGTGACAATGGGCTCTGTCTCTGGTTTGGGGGTCTGGGTCTGTCTGATGGATTTCCATTTTTTCTCTCTTTTTTCTCTCTTTTACTACTTGTTCCGGGACAAAGCTCTCTTTTTCATGGTCTTTCATGTCTTTCAATAAGTTGGTGGTGTTGCCACAGTAGAGAATTTCCTTCCAGTAGGTATCATTGGTTGCAGTATTTTAATTTAAAGCTGCAAAGCACCTATACACATTGCTTTGCTTTTTTGCTTAAGTCAGCCTAGATAGCTCTGCTCAGTGCCACATGAGTCACATGACCGCAGGACAACTAAACACAGCAGAGCAGGCAAAAGGGGGCGGAACAAAGTGTGCCTGCATGACAGGAACGGAGTTTGCACAGACATGTCTACTTTCTGACGAACAGGAGCAACATACTGAATTTACAGAAGAGAAAAAAACGAAAGCATCAATCTATCAATATTTGGATCAATCCGCCCACTGCTATGTTCTACTGCCAAACAGAGGCTTCATTAGAATTTCTAATTTTATTTTATTTTGACAGGCTGGGTCTTCACCTATTTATTTATTTGATTTACAGTTAATGAAGAAAAGGTTGTTTTACTAGACTGTTTCCTGCTTAAGTATCATCAAATCAAAAATAACAGTAAGTATGGAGGCAGTTTATGCAAGACTAGAATTTAATTGTATGCTCAAGGCTAAAGTTTTGCTCTGATGCCACAGTGGATACTGAAACTATTAGTGCCATTTGAAACAAAGTTTTCTAATCAGGAAAAACTGTTCTGGAAGGAAAATGAAAATAAGTAAGCAAGAGGAACAGCTGCATTTATGAGGCTGTAGTAATCTCACACAGACTCCGACACTTGGATAGAAGATTTTGCAAACTATATTTAAAATTATGTTACGAAGGCAAGAAATCACAGATCATCGTGAGCTCTGTTTTGTGCAGCAATTATTATCGTCAGTATTTTTAAAAAATAAATATATAAATTCTAGTTCTTTTGATTTTCGTTTATATCATGTTCATTTGATCAACCCCCATGACTGCGATATTGAGTTCTCTGTTTCATATTGGGTTTGGGTCACCATTAAAAATGAAATGAAGAATTAGAAATACAACTTTTAAGTATCAAAAGACATAACGCTTAACAGATGATTATACTATACTTCTGGTAAAGGTGAAAACTTTTTGATGTCCGTGAACCCCAAGCCAAGTACTGCTAAATTTTACGTAAAACTTTTGACTTTAAAGGTTTTGCTAGTTACCAAAGCAGTAACTAGCAAATGTTACTGCAATGGTAAAAGTCTTTACAGAGCTGCCAAGGGAATGTCTGGTCATGTAAACATGGTAAGTGGACTGGTTCTTATATATATACTCAAAGCACTTTACGCAACCTCATTCACCCATTCACATAAGCACTTTTCTGTGTAAGTGTATCCAAGTGCTTTGGGTTACTATCTTGCCTAAAGATATTTGGTATCCAGAATGGTGCAGCCAGGGGTCAAACCACCAACCTTCTGATTAGTGGATGACCTACTCTACTTCCTGAGCTAAAGCCTGTAATATGGTTACTTTGGATCATACAATAACTAGCTTAGCTTGGTCAATCTCAACCACCCTAGGGGCTGTTTCCCATTTTGACCTCGGGACTTCCAGGCCATACTTGGCACAGATGTTCCTGTATACTATGCCAGCAACTTGGTTATGGCGATCAATGTGTGCCCTGCCTGCTAGCATCTTGCACCCTGCTGTTAAGTGCTGAATGTTTTCAGGGGCATCTTTGCACAGCCTGCACCTGGGGTCTTGCCTCATGTGGTTGACCCCAGCTTCTATTGATCTTATACTGATGAGTACCTCATGTGCATGCTTAGTGCCTCCGTGCTCTCTTTCAGTCCATTTTTTTGACTGAAGCCATTGGTAGGATTTCTGAACATCAGCCTCTTCCTCTATTTGCCAGTTCCTCATCTTGCTAGTGGAACCCCCAAGGCAAGCTAAAGAGAGGGATGCCCAAGAAACGCTTAGTGACGAGACCTCGAGGCAGAAGCGAAAAAGATGGGCTACACCTGGACACATCTAGAAAGAATGGCCCAGGATAGAAATCTGTGGAGATCTACCTTTGGTGGTCCATACCCTGGGAAGGGTGACGGGCAGTAGTAGTAGTACTGGTTCTGACACTCACCAGTCCTCTGACTCCTTCCTTCCACTTAGTGTACAATCTCTGGGTGATGGATCTGGGGTGAAACCCTCCAAGAAACTGGTAAGGCGCTTCCTTGTCTTGATGTCCATGGCTTCTAGCTCCTCACTTGGCCAGCTTATTATCCCAGCAGGGTATCTGATGACGGGTAGGGGGTGGTGTGTTTTACTGCCTTTCAGACTTTTTGTTGTTAAAAAATTCTGTCACTGACAGAAAAAAAATATCTAAAAAATGAACTCTGATACCTAGAATAAGTACTAACAGTGTTTTTTTTAAGACATACAGATAGATTCAGATAGACTTGAATTGTTCAGTGTTTCCTAAAGTTGAAAAAAATCATACATTTCTAGTGTAGCCTGTTGGCTTGTCAACCTCAAAGTGTTATTGTTACTATACTTTTCACCTTAATGAAAGCAGGGCCCTTCACTGTAAACATTTTCCGGATAAAAATCTTTATTTTGGTCACTGTGAGAATTGGCTCAGTTTATTATTAACAAATTCAAACCATAGACAAATCATTCTGGACATAGCTTTTCATTTTAGGGCTTATCTTCACTTTCACTGACAAATGTTGGCTGTGGCAGCTCATATCAGCTCTTAAAAAATAAGTGTTCGAAGAGTACCTTGTTAAACGAAGATTAAATGTTACAAAGGGTCAAAAAATCAATTCAACAGTGACATATATATATATTGATACAACCACAATTCTTAGATTGTTGAGATTATTATTTTTTTGTGTGTGTGTTGAGTATGGAGGATCAAGGACTTCTTTTTCAGCAAACTGATAAAATAAACCTTAGAAGCTTAGTGTACTTTATTTGGAGCTGAAGATGAAGTTTCACTTTTTCAATTTGTACAATTTCATACAGGTTAATCTTAATAGAATCTTTTTCTCTATATGTGTGTATGTGTTTGAAAAAGCTGAGGCACAGAGAAACACGAGGAAAGACGAAGAGAAAAAAAGCTGCTGCTCATCAATCTAGCAATGTTCATCATTTGTATGGTTTTCATGTTGTATAGTGTAGCTATAAAGCAAACAGAATTGCCCGTGTTTGTATGAGATTCAGCCAAGACTGATATTTGCCTTGTTACCTCTGTTGGGAAAAAATGTGAGCTCTGATAAACAATAATTACAAATATCAGACTTTTCAACCCAGGGAATGATTTTGGCTGCCATGTATAACAGTGCATACTTGCAAAAGGACTCTGACTTTAGGCTGTTCCTCATTTTGCTCAGTTTAGACTGCCTTTAAGTGGGTGTCCAAGTCATGATGTAAAGACATAGGCAGCAGATTTGGTTGCTAGGTTGCAGAGACTGAAGAGATAGAAGGGAACCAGCAACAAAGAGAGCAGCAGCAAAATTTCATTTAAGAAGTGCTATTTTCCTCAGACTACACACTGATACTTTCCACATTGTCCACAGTATGCTGCACTTTAAATGGGTTATAATCTCATCCTTCATCAGGTTTACTGCAGGAGATATGAAAGGATTTTCTGTTGCATTGGATTTTATTTGTACACACAAGCTTTAGACACTTTAGACTTTATGACAATCAGAGAAGTTGACAGATTGCATCATTTTGCCTTGTTTTATCTCTTTGGTGATTTATCCTTGGCCCAGATTTGGGCTGAGCGTTAACTGTCATATATTTAGCACTGGCAGGCCCCATTGGCATTGTATTTTTATGCCATGGCTCACTCCCTTTAGTGAAAGTTTTCAGTGTGTAGGGTGGTCTAACCCAAGAGACCTTTAGCAATCCAAAGTAAGAGAAGCTTGTTGCTGATGTTGTGAAAAATGTTGCAAAAGAGTCTATTGCAAGGCAATCCATCAGTTTTTCGAAAACCTAACCAAATGCTTATTGTGCCTAAACCTAACCAAACTGTGATATACAACAGCTAAAAAAGCTCATATCAAGGTCAGAAGTTGTGTGACCCAGCACATCACTGACCAGTATATCAGACCCAAAAAGAGAAGCTAAATGACAAATCGCATCCAATAATGAATAGAAAAAATAACAAAATAAAAACACAAATCAAAAAAAGGAACTGAATGTACATTTCTAGCCTGTAATCTTTAACTCACTTTAAACTGCACTGAAAAAAATGGAAAAAAAATGTTTATTAATTATTCATGACTTAATCATGTATATTTTTAAATGATTTTCCTGTTGACTTTTTTATCTAAAATTTTTTTTTGTTTGAACTATTGATGTATTAATATTTCACATTTCTAAAATAAACCTTTTAATGACTCTGCCTGTTTATTTCTAAATTTATATTTCCTGTTAGAGAAATGAATTAATGTGCATTTTAACTGTTCAATTATTTGCTAATTAATGAAATGTTTCATTCCCATTTCTACAACATTATTTGCCATCTTAATACAGGATAAATATTTATGTATATAACCTCTATCTGCAATCAACAAACAGGTCTGCAGGATGCCTGCAGGCAGGATCCACACTGTTCCCCCATGCCAGCAGTACACTTCAGCCCCCTACTGCATGTCAACACCACAGCTTCATTGGATTTGAGGGAAATGAAAGGAAAGGCTGAATCTGTATATGGTTCAGAGCATAGGCTACAGACCCACTCTTCTTGTGGCCTTTGTTCTTATAGAGTTGAGTATTTATATCAAATATAGTATTTAAAAAGAACATCTTGAATTACACCCATAACTGGGATGTAGAAACGAGGCAGTGTTTTTAGGCTGTATGTGTGGTTAAAACACAATTTTTTTTCTCCACCACATCCCACATGAAAGACTTAACAATTGCCACTAGGCAACTGTGAAGTCTTGCATGAATGATGGTTATTTCAGCTCATTTAAATCATTTAATTTGATGAATGTCTTATTTGCTAACCGTTCGGGCCAAGCAGTCAAATCAGAAGTGAAACTCATAGTGTTATTACACGAGCAAGCTTCAAGGTATTGGGCCAGATATCATGAAATTCTGAAAATAAGTATAACTTGCTAACCTTTGAGAATTAGATTTTTCTTTTTTTTTTATATCCAAGATTAATATTTAAATCTGTGACCTGCTCTGCCCAGGCTGAATTAGTCACATAATTTTATTACACATTAACAAAGGTGTCACTGCAATGGGAAAAGCTAGGAGAAGGAAAATGGAAACTTACACTGTGCTAGTCCTCATCCACAGTTAAGGTCCACAAATGTGATATTAAATAACATATATTGAAAACTTTGGCACAAGCCGAAGCCAATCTGAACTAAAAAACCCCAAAACAAAACAACATACTTTGTTTAATTATCTGATTGTTTTATTGTTATTGTTTTTATGATTTACCAGGGTCATATATCCTAAAGACTGAACCAGGGATGAGGGCTGCAGATTAGCTAAAAGTCCTGCATACACTATGTTGATTAATTTCACTTAAATTTAAATAATCTTTACATACATCATAGAAGTTAATATAGTTAAACAAAAAGTTCTTAAATAAAGTTTTGTTAGAAATGTGATGTTTCATACTTGAAGAGCTGAGCATATGTGACTTGTTATAGTGGTATTTAGTGGTATGCAGAATATTGTCACTTCAACTTTTCTATGAATGAAGTACAAGTGTAAAAATCTGAATTGTATTAAGAGTCCAAAATAGCTGATCCAGTGTTAGATTATCGTCATGTGTGGTTTATGTCTGTAAAGAACTGTTGCCATGGCTCCAACAAGATCTTTTTTTGTGGTTCTGTGTCTCTCCTCTTCTTCCTCTTCATCTTTGCTCTCAGGTGGGTTTGGGTGGGGTTCTGTTGTTGTCCCACCCATGGATGGGGTTGCTCTTGCATCCTATCCCAGCCATCACACCTGTTCCTCACCTACTCATTATTCTGTCATCAGTGTTGGGGAGTAACGGAATACATGTACCGCCGTTACGTATTTAGAATACAAAATATGAGTAACTGTATTCCGTTACAGTTACCGTTTAAAAAGGTGGTATTCAGAATACAGTTACTTTGTTGAAATAAATGGATTACACGGCGGTACTTTCCTGTTTCATATTGTCGCGGGTCAGGACTGTTTGGGTTTGTTTGACAGCTACGCTCTGTTGTTCCAGGCGGCAGCGTTACGGTTGCCATGGTTACAGGGCGACGCTCTCTCTCTCTGCGTGTTTCCTGGGTGAGAGAGCGCTTTTTTGTTGTTGTTGTTGTTGTGCTAAGCTAAAAGGCAGAATGCTACAGGCATGGCCCTAAAGAATGTAGCCTCATGGGCAGTGTAGTCCGTGCTGCAGCGAGAATGGACTACCATACACGTTATGTGTCTGTGAGCGAGGGAGGGAGAGAAAGGAAAAGTCCGAGCTGTCACGGAGCAAAAACGGGAGCTGGAAGCATGTAAATATAATAATAACCACTGCAGCCAAGAAGAGTGCCTGACGAGCCCATTTGTAAGTAAGCTATTAAGACTCAACTGTACACTGTGTTCGTGTTTTCCTCCGGAAAAAATAAGTTCCGTTGGAGCAGCCTTTCAACGCCTCTCTCTGTCTCTCGCTAGCAAAGTTGACCCAGACAACAAAGTAAAGCTAGTTTTCAGCTACGAGCCCGACACGGAACCCACCGTATTAGCCAGATGTCCCTTTACTACGGTTCGGAGCCGCGGACCTTCAGTAACAGTAATAAATCACAGCAATAGTACATTCACGTAGTTGTAAACAGCATGATAATATATTAAGTAATCCAAAGTATTCAGAATACGTTACCCTCATTGAGTAACGTAACGGAATACGTTACAGAATACATTTTGGGGCATGTATTCGGTATTCTGTAATGGAATACATTTTAAAAGTAACCTTCCCAACACTGCCTGTCATTCAACAGGCCACCTGAAACCTCAAGTCTTTGCCAGATTGTTGTTAATGTTGTGGTGTTCTCCTTCTCATGTGGGCTTTAACTGGATGAAAAACAGAATTTACAAATCGACTAATTTGAGAAGTAAGGATCTACCAGGAAGGCCTAGCTGGCCACCAGTCATCTCACTTACAGTACCTGTTGAAACTTTGCCTGCCTCCCCCAGCTGGAAACCCACCAGGAAAATTCAAGGAACTCACTCAAGCATGAATGAATAATTCAGATTCAATAGTCACCTGGAAAAAGCACTGACCTTTCCCTTTCACTTGTCTGGAAGTCTTCAATTCCCACTGCTTGGGCTTTGTGTTGCAGTACTTACCAGTACAAGCCCTTACCTTGTGTTAATAAAAAGGTAAAACATGCAGTGATTTTTTTGATCTTGTGTTTGAATCCATTTGTTATTGTGGATATGACAATGATCTACATGATGACTATGATCCACAACATCAATGCTTCTGAACTTAGTCTGACTGAGGTTTTTCTTGCAAGAAGCATTTATATCAGAAGAAATAACAATGTGTAAAAAAAAAACAGAAGCAGAAATTGACTGATAAAACAAAGTGTGGCAGACTTGTGACTGTTTGCTGCCCGAGCTGCTGACATGTGACGGTAACTAGTTTTAGATCTTTTTTTATTTAAAATTGCAAACTTTGTTTTTACAAAATAATTACAAACTTAAATTACAAACTTGTATTAGTGGACAAGTCAATACTGAAGACCTAACGAGGAGAGTGGGAATCTTGATTAGTACTAATGATTTTCATCCTAATCTTTCTGTTTTAGTGTAAATTTCATTACAAAGGGTTGGACATTTAGACTCTGTAACTTAGGGAATATATAATAGAAAGTAAATAACCTATCATCAGAATTTAGTCGAAATAATAGCTGTTTGATAAGTGCCTCTCATTATCACATGCTAATTACTGCTCTCAGTGAAACAGTGGAGAACAGGAGCAAGGTGCTTCTTTGGTGAAACAGTCCTGTATCACTAAGTCATATCATTGTATATTTTGAAAGGCTGCATGCAGAACCAAACTTGTACCAAACAACTCAATCCATCAGTTAAGCATGGAAAAGCCGGAGTTCTGTACCTGGAAAGAACCCACACAGAAAAGCCTCACCTGTCTGTGGATTCAAACCCAGCACTTTCTTGCTGTTAGTCAACAGTGCTAGCCACTTTACAATTGTGATTTCCTTCCTATAGATGATTCTCAAAAGAATATTCAAATCTTACAAACTTTTTTTAATTTAGATTTTCTAAATAAAGTATGCTATGATTTTCTCGACAAAAAAAATATTGATATCTGTATTTGTATCAGGGATACCAGCCTGTTTTACTTCCTGTCATATTGAAGATAACTGATATCTTGCACAACTAACATTTGAACAGAAGATCAGATCAGATTATGCAGCAGGCAGGAAAGCAGTGTAGGTAGGTGTGGCTGGACTAAAATGACTAAAGTTACAGCAGACGAAATGACCAGGGCAGAATAAATAAAATAAGCTATATCATGACAAGTAAATATGCCTCTCTGTATGATATATTAAAAACAAAAACCCTAAACAAACAGGTTGTTGTTTGTGATGGGAAGTGTGCCAGTCAGCCACAACATTGAAAGCATTGACTAGTGAAATGAATGCCACTGATCATCTCATAATGCAAATACCTGCTGCGACACCTTTGATCCTGACATTCAAGTGGATGTTAATTCGACACAAAGTGTCCACCTAAACACGCCAGACCAAGCATACTCCCCATGACAATCGTACTCTCTAATGACAGTGACCCCGCCCAGCAGGAAAGTCTGCCATCACTTTAAAGTTGTGGTTCTCCCTGTATCTCTTGTGTGCGTGTTATTGAAATAATTAATTAATTCTGATCTATCTATCTATCTATCTATCTATCTATCTATCTATCTATCTATCTATCTATCTATCTATCTATCTATCTATCTATCTATCTATTAATAAACAAAGATGCACAAAGCTGCAGTGAACAAACACATATTTGTATGCAGAGCTATTCCTGCCTGTGTTTCTATTTCAGGCAGTTTTGCCTTCATTGTTTCTATCGTTGATGCTAGAAGAGATATTGCGGAGACCCCCAAAGGATGTCAGCTACGCCACATGAAAACACAAACACAGACTTCTTAGCACATCATTGAGAAAAGAAGCACAATGTAAGTTTGGTTTTGTTGTTATTGTTTTTCATGAGGACTAGATAGCAGTGTGCAGACACCTTTGGAGAACACTTTCTAAACTATATATTGATAACAGTTTCTGATAATAATAATGGTTAAGTGTCTCTTCATGAGACTAAGAGTCTATTGGTTGAGACCATTCACTGAGAGCCATTCTAGATTGAATTAAATACAGAAGTGGTTAGATTCATAATAGATTTTCAAATCCTGTCATATTGTGTCTTGCAAAGACAATAACCCCACCCCCCCTTCCCCAGTCCCTCTTCATCCCCATTGGTGTTCATTTACGCGCATTATTACTTTTGTGTGACCTTTAAAGAAGCACTCAGAGATGGAGCAATAGACCATTTTTGTTCGTTCTTACTACACAGACTGTCAACTTTTCAGACAACATGGAAATCCACTTTAGAAGTGCAAAGATGACCTGAACCTCTCTGTCCCTGAACTATGGGATGGAAGTAGAAGGAACATGGGATGGAAGTTTTATTGTTCTAGACGTACCTGTAATGTCTACTTAGTCTTAGTTTTCTTCCTAATCTTTCTAACTAGTAATTCAAAATAAATGAGTTAATAAGTAAGTAAGTAATAAGTAAGTAACCTAAGGAATAAGAAATCCCATCTATACCATAAGCTATTAGAATAACACACATATTAAATACCTCGTAGTTCCACAGAAACAGATTAAAATATGTTTGGCATAGCTCATCTGTTATTAATGCCTCTACCAAAGTAAAACAGGAAATGAACAACCAAAACTCAATTGCAATAACATGAGCAGAGATGTAAACACAGGAGGATGAAACAGAGGGAAACACTGAGGGGGATAAAAACTATAAATACAGACAGTTAATTAAAACTAAAATGCAACCAGGACTAAAGGCTCTGGAAACAAAGTAAATCTAAATCTAAATCAACACCATAAAAGAACTAAGGCCCAAGAAAAACCGAGACATTGTCACGATATTCCTTCTTTCTCTACTTATTTAGTTCAGGGTCATGGGGAGGTGGGGTGCACCCTGGACAGGTTGCCAATTACAGGCTTTTGTGTCACAGTTTTTATATAATCAGATTTCTTGATAATGGTTTGGATTTTTGTATAATGCATCCTTTGTTTTAGAGAACAGCAGGTTAGTCAGACACAGATGGTAGTGCTAAGGTGCTGAATGATAAATATCAGCTGGAGAATGCTGTTCTCTGTCTTTTGTGTGCACTGAAGACAACTGAAGTTGGAGGCTTTGAATGTGCCTCCCTCCACAGTCAAAGTGGACTATAGATGGCTTGCTTTCTGTTGTCACATGTGTGAAAGAAACAGTGGATACAAAACCGAATCCAGAGAGTTTCCAAGCTGTTTACCAAAGCACAAAATGATGTGTGAAACACTTCATCTTGCTCCATTTACTGCTCTACATGCCCATAGGCCACCTCAGCATTTCAAAGGGTGTGCTCCTGCGCATGCACACCTATCCCCTTCTGAGTACTACAGAAGTGAATTTTACAAAGTACTTAATGTTTTGTATACACAGTTTAGAGAAAGGTTTGAGCTGAGGGGAATGCAAATGATCAAAATCTGGAATCTTGGCTGCAAAAACTATAATCAAGCTCTAATCACACTGCCTGAAAATACACCAAGTACAATTTAAAACAAACAAAATCCCCTGTCTAGCAGTGAAAGTATGGGTACTCTTAAGGGGATTGGGCAAGGAGACCTTGGCTTTTGATGAAACACTCCACAGATTGCTTCCTGTTGTTCTTGTGTCATTCTTTCTGCCGAAGCTGAAAAGGGTTTTAGCAATCTCTGAAGGCTAAAAGGACAAATGTAGTAGTATTATGTCACAAACATGCTTTAATACAGTGTTGCTGTCTGTGACATACAAAAGGAGTGGCTAAACAAGTCTTGACATAAAAATAAGTGCTTAATAATTTTGCAGAAAGAAAAATAATTGTACCTTTAGTTGTTCTGAGTAGTGAATATGGCCAGACTAAGCTGAAGTGATTAGCCAGGGTACAAATAATTATGTATATATTTAAATATACTGACATATGATCAAGCTGCTTTGACTATGTGATGCTTTCTCAGAACAGAATATTAAATACTTTATTTATTTAATATTAATATTTAAGGTTTACTGATAACCTTGAACTGAGTATAGGTTCAGTTTGTCTACTTTGTCCACGTGTCCAGTGTTACTATTGTAAGTTTATATTTAAAGTTTAAACACTTGTAAATTAAAATATAAAAACGGGAAAAATACAATTTAGTCTTGGAGTTCTGTATTGCTCATATAATATTGTTACTACATGAAAAAATGTTGCATAGTTAGTAAAAAGTCAGAACGAAATGCTTAGTATTTAAACGCATCGTAATTTAGTATGTTATGATGTGAAATTGTAGAACACCAAAACAGACATGATATTTTTCAAGGGATATTACTCACCTCCTTCTCTCAGGTTTACAGAAGCTAACAGCTTAACAATTACCCAAAGCATACAGTTGAGACAATGACTGGGTAAACTAAGGACAGATATCTCACTGTGTTTGATTGACCCAGGCAATACTGAAGGCTAAACCCCAAAGAGCATCGTCAGAGACCTAAACACTGTATTTCACAGAAGCTTTCTTTCCAGTCTGAAGGAACTTGACAGAGGGAATGAATGGAATAATTTTGCTCAAATTCAGATTTGAAAACCTACTCAAGAATACTCAAAGCTGCCAAAGTGGCTTCTGCAAGGTAGCAAATTAAGGATCTGAAACAAGTCTGCTTTTGTAAATTAGATATTTTGGATGAACTTTTGAATACATTTTCAAACCTTTCTTAAAAGACATGTTTTCACGTTTCCAGTATGTTGTTGACTCCTGACTATTAAGCAAAAAATGTTACAGAATTTAAGTGATGATTCAGTTATTCATCTATTCTACTACACAACCTGGTCTTAGAATTGATGTTTCCACATTTTTCTCCTGTATCAACATTCGCTTTTCACAGGTGAGCTCAGCTGTGCCATGCAGCAGCTAGATCAGGCCATCACTGCTTGTACATCCACAATGCATTTAAGTCTGCATTGATTGCTTGAATCATGGTGGGGTTTCACCTCAGCAGGAAGCCGGGGCCCTGCTGGCTCCATGTGATTGGTACTCAGTGGAGTCCGTTAGTGGTGGTGCCGAGCAGGACTCCTGCAGACCCTATCAAACACACTTCTCCCTGCATCAATAGCCCACTGACCAGTTTTTCATCACATGCCAAATGTGAAGGCTGAGGTGTCAAATGAATACAAAGCACTGCTTTGACAGAAGCTATAAATATGTGTATGTGTGGCAGCACAGCTGTAAGATCGTGCATGTCATTTGTCCAAAAAGGTGTTGCAGTTCTCCTCACTTAAAATAACAAAGTTTTCAATATTTAATATTATGTCCTGGAGCAACTCATAAAAAAATACATTAAATATAAAAACTTCAGTATTTGCGCACTACCCTGAAGCCTTCCATATTGTTGAGAATAATTTTTTAAACAATTTTTCTATGAATTTCAATTCACTGCAACTGTACATGTATTTAGGAACATACTCTGAACCTTTGTTTGCTCTGAAAACATCTCCTCAAATCTTGAAGCAGTGTATCTGGTAATTAGAAATACAAAACAAAATAACAACAACAACAAAAATATGTTGTATGGTGAATTTGGGGAGCAAACACACAACAACACCAAGTGATAAACTATATAGAGGCCAGACAGATGTTTTACAGATGCCCCTGATGGTAACAGTGTCTGGTTTGACACTGTGAGTTGATAATGCACCGAGATCACACTCTATGTGGGAGGAAGCACGAGTCCATTTCTGAATATAACCAGAAGGAAGACAGCTTGCATAGATGGTGCTCATTATTCTAAATACCCCTGTTTTTGTATGAGTGCCTGGTGAATGGTATGCAGTGAAACAGCAGTTAATTGTGAAGTTGTGAATCCACAGCAGGCATACTTCCAGTCAATACTGTGCCTACAGCTCAACTTTCAACTGTCACTCCAACCTGTATAGGCCTTTCTTATCGCCTACAGTGTGATTCATTCATGTTTGCCTGACACAGATGTCTCTCCTTTTTCTAACACAGAGTGATCAGGAATGCGAGTGTACCCTTTTTGCATGATTACAGACCATAAATATCTCCCTAGACAAGGGAAGTACATTTGTTGACCAGAGACCCAGTGGCATACAACTAGCCATGTATCCTAAAGCACACACCTAACTGATGTTCCAATCATGTGACAGGAGAGCAGACAAGATAGTAGCCATTGATTTTTTCCCCTTGATACTGGCTGAAAGGAGCACCCTGACCTGATATAATTGCACTGGGTCTGTGCCTCAGAGGTTTTTAATATCATGAGCTAGCAGATAGGCTTTAGCGCTGAATGACTAATACGATATACACTATTCAGAGTCAAGTACCCTTGTAAACTGCATTCACACTTATTTGCCTCAAGGCAAACTTACATGCCTTAAATAGAAGTTTAGGTAGGTTTGTTTAAATGATATCTATCTATCTATCTGTCTGTCTGTCTGTCTGTCTGTCTGTCCTTCAATTTGTAAAAAGAGTTTGTTGGCTGCTTTAGGATCTTACTGTCTTAGTGGTTTTATACAGTCCCTTTTCCTCATTATTTAAAATTGATGTAAAAACAAATGGCACATTAAATCACATGCGTTTTTTTTAAAACACCAGTGATTCTTTTTCTTCACATCCAGATATTGTGGATAAGGGAGAAGAACGATGGCCTTAATGGCTTTACGTGGGACCTTCAAATGAAATGTATGCTTTCATAGCCTTTAAACTACCAACTATAATGTGCTTAGGGATTAAAATGGGCCAAAACAACACATACGCATTTCAGCACCTTCAGATAAAGAGTAATTCAGTCTGTTAGGTAGATAAATCAGAATCAGAATACTTTATTTGTCACTAGGGAAATTATGTAATAATAATTGATACAAAATACTGTTTAGCCAAGGTTAAACTCAATAGTTAGCAGCATTGTGGCATAGTACATTATAGTATAGTACCGTGATCGATTGTCTTGTACTGTTGCAGAGCAGACTGTGGGATCCATGGTCACAGCTAGTTTAGGACCTGGGGAGAAGCAGAAGCATTACTGAAAAAAATTGCAATTGTAACCTATGGGAGAGTTTTGCAGAAGTAAAAACTGCGGTATAACTTGTATAACTTCCAGCGAATCAAGCATTTAAAACCTTATATGTATGCAAGTCAGCAAACCTTTAAGCACTTTTTATCAGATTTGACTGGATATATATGCAGTTGTCATACCTCAATGACCATTGAAATGAAAGCTATTTTAGATAATGCTTTAATATAACTGCCCAAATAAGTGCAAAGATGTGTTTTAATATGCCTGCTGACTCACAGGAATTGGTTCTGGAAGCAAAGTGGGAGTCATCAGTTTGAATTTAAGCTGATGATGTTCTTTAGTACACTTATACTCAGGGGTGCACATAAGTGGTCAGCAGGTGCACATTCGCTGTCAAACTAAAAGACGCGCACAAGTTGCAACGCGCGTTTGCGTACATATAAAAGGCACTGTTTTTGTCCGCTAGAGTGGGATTTTCACGGCATATTCTGCACCACATCTCTGTGCGTTCATCATTTGTTTGAAGCCAGCTCACCTCCTGCAACCACTTTTCCGAGAGTACCCGCTTCTTTTGCGGTTCGTACTCCTTCTGACATTTCTGTGGAGGTGGAGGAACACCAAAGTAATTGCTTAAAGGAGCTTGCTTCTTCGACATCTTTAAGAGTTCTAAACAAATGTCTGTCCTCCTCAGAAAATCTTATGTACGCAAACGCGCGTTGCAATTTCTTATCTGGTGCGCGTCTTTTATTTTGACAACGAATGCGCACCTGCGGACCACTTATGTGCACCCCTGCTTATAGCGGTAAGGAGTTACAAAAAGAAAAAGTAGCCTGTGTGGGCCATGAAGCATGGATTTATACACTTCAGAATATCACTGGCTAAATCAAAAGAGCAGTAAACCTTGGAGCAGAACCAGCAGGACAAGTCAGCTTACCACAGCATGTCCATAAAGAAAACAAATCTACTTCAGCTCGCAAGAGAAATTATTATGTGATTTATTTCTAAGTGGGTCATTTCCCCGCACTGTATTGCTACAATGGGACTGCCAACCACCTGCCAAATTCCACAGCCCTGTAACCATTATTTTGGATGTATGTGGGAAATATGTGGGCACCAATTCTGAGCCTAAACCTATGTTCTTGCTGTGATTTGTATAAAACTTCAAAGAAGCTGCTTTACATATGCATTATTCAGCTGGTGCTCCCTGTCCATTTTTGTCAAATACTCTCCTTTTCAATCCAAATTTTCAAAATTTAAGGATTGCTTTTATATTTTATCTATAAATTCATAAAACACACCTACACTGCCAAAAGCAAGATTGCTATAATCTCTTTTGGTAATCACACATTTTTATATACACTTCTGAGAGATACTTAACACACGATTCATCTACTGCTATTTCTGAGGATGAAAGTACTAGCAATGAAGGAGATTAGAGACACTGCAATTTCATGAAATACATTAATTTATTCATAGTGCAGCTATGGTGGTTCATGGGTTTGTTTGTTTTTGGGGGTTTTTTTTTTTTCATTTTTGCTTGCAAGAAAATAGATAGATATACTTACAGTGCATTTAGTGATGTGTCTAAAACAGAATATCTGTTTTATGTTTCTTTCTCTTAAAAAAAACCCCACAGCTCTTGGCAGCAACTTTGTTGATCAACGGGTCTCTTAAGGACTTCTTTAGCATTTCATGGAAGGCAATTTTTAGAGTTTAGTCTTTTCTTCTTAACAAAGACAGAATGAAGCAAAAGGAAAATCGTGAACATTTTTCAGTGAAAACACTGGCATAAAGGAGACCAGAACATTCATAGTATATCACTATATTTGAGTGAATGACTGTATATAACAGATGCTCTGAAAGAAGACCTTGTATTTCTCTCGCATTAGCCTTGGCAAGTCAGTGTTTTGTCAGTAAAAGTTAGATTGAGGTAAAATGTCTCTATCTGACCTCACAGTCATGGAACATGGATATTGCAACCAGTGAATTTAAAACATTATCAAATGCCAAAACATTGAGAGAAATTTAAGAAAGAGCAAAGGTCTCAAAATGGAAACCATTTCGTTTCTCATGCTGAGCTTATAACAAATTGGGAATATGTGCAAAAATGGGAATATGTGCAAACCAATACACCAAATGGGCGAAAGTACTGGACAACATATCCATTGCACCTATTAGAGCTGCTTCCTCTGTAACCTTATGTCATCTGCCACTCATTCAATGATTTACAGCATTTCCAAAACACTTCCCTTTTTTTCTAAAAGATCACTTACAGCTGATTGTGGAATATCATGAATTTCATGAAGTGACTTGTTGCAAGTTGATAATCTCAAGTTCAATGACCTCTTTAGAACAACTCATCCATGCTTTTTGTACCACTTATTCGGGTTCGGGTCATGGGGGCAGCAGTCTGAGTAGAGAAGTACAGACTTTCCTCACTCTGGGGACCTCTTGGGGGGGGGGGGGGGGGGGGGGGGGCATCCTAGTCATATGACTGAACCACCTCTGCTATATCTCCTTTCAATGTGGAGGAGCAGCTGCTCTACTCTGAGTCTGTTTCGAATGACTGAGCTCCTCACGTGATCTCCAAGGGAGAGCGTGGCCACCTTTCCTTAGTGCAGTAGAGGAGTTTGAGAGTTCCAGTGTTCCCAGGAGCAAAGTTGTTTAGGGCAATTTGTCCCTGGTAGGGTTCACTGCACTCTAGGGTCAACGGAGTCTTACCTTGGAGCCAGGCCTGGGGTCTGATGGCTGGCCTTAACCCATAGGACCCAGCTGTATGAACACAAACCTGACAACGTATAACAAATATGAAAACCAGCCCAAAGAGACTTCAAAATGATGGCCACAGTGATTCTACTTTAGAAACATATACAAGATGAAATGGAGGTTACAGTGGCACAAGACTGACTGCTCATTTCAAGACTGAAGCTCAGGCTCTGGTTGCTGGGCTAAGGGTCAATATACACTCAGCTTTAACTATGTGTTCTTGTCAGTTTTGTGTTAGCATGCCGTCTGTGCAGATGCTTGCAAAGAGTTGTGTTAGCAGTATAGTTTTGTAGGTGTTTTTGTCCTGGATAAGGTTTACACTTTACTGCCAGACTCTTGTACGTTTGTGCAACAAAATAAATGTAATGTCCATATCTCCACTCCTCAAAAGCTGTAGACCAATTCATAATTTTCCTCCTCTTAACACATACAGTGGGGCTTGCAAAAGTATTCGCCCCCCTTGAACTTTTCCACATTTTGTCACATTACAGCCACAAACATGAATCAATTTTATTGGAATTCCACGTGAAAGACCAATACAAAGTGGTGTACACGTGAGAAGTGGAACGAAAATCATACATGATTCCAAACATTTTTTACAAATAAATAACTGCAAAGTGGGGTGTGCGTAATTATTCATGTGTTAGAATGGCCCAGTCAAAGTCCAGATCTAAATCCAATCGAGAATCTGTGGCAAGATCTGAAAACTGCTGTTCACAAACGCTGTCCATCTAATCTGACTGAGCTGGAGCTGTTTTGCAAAGAAGAATGGGCAAAGATTTCAGTCTCTAGATGTGCAAAGCTGGTAGAGACATTCCCTAAAAGACTGGCAGCTGTAATTGCAGCAAAAGGTGGTTCTACAAAGTATTGACTCAGGGGGCTGAATAATTACGCACACCCCACTTTTCAGTTATTTATTTGTAAAAAATGTTTGGAATCATGTATGATTTTCGTTCCACCTCTCACGTGTACACCACTTTGTATTGGTCTTTCACGTGGAATTCCAATAAAATTGATTCATGTTTGTGGCTGTAATGTGACAAAATGTGGGAAAGTTCAAGGGGGCTGAATACTTCTGCAAGTCACTGTAAACTGGAATCAGCTGTAGCAAGTGCAGGAAAAAAAAACAAAACATGTTTGTTTGATTGTCTTTTTTCTTTCTGTCCACCCCAACTGCAGATCACTGAAAAACCTTTGTAACCCAAATAATTACATAATTGTTTTTGAACTGTAATTGCGAAATGTACAGTAATAAATTGCTTTATTGCATTATTGAAAATGTATTGTAATTACAGCAGAGTAATATATTACTTCCAGCACTGCTCTGAACAAAACTGACTTCATGACACAATCTTGCCAGTTACTGTAGCTATTTAGTTTTCCACTTTTTAAAAATGTTTGCAACCTTTGCATAAGAGCTGCTTCTGTTGCTTTAGTAGCATCCATAAGGTTTGTGCCTTTAACACATTTTTTGTTGCTTGTGTTTACTTTTACACTCTAAGACAAAAACAACAAAACAAACAAACAAAAAAAAACACATGCTGTGCACTACTTCCAATGGCCTACTCGTCAGAGGAGCTACAACCTCATTTTAGCATCGCTTGGGTGCCTTGCCCCCCCTCCTCACTCCTATGCCTACTTGCACCCATATTGTGTTTAACGACCTGGGCCCAAGCACACTTCAGTTTGTCTCGGCAGCTGAACTACTCTCTCTTTCATGCTCTCTCTTTTACACAGACAGACATAGCTCTCTTGTGGGCACAATGAGCACAATGAGGTTCATGGTTGTATTTTGTGCGTGTATGTGTGTGTGAGGAGGGTGGAGGGGGGGGGGGGGGGTATCGCTTAGGCTAATTTTGAGAAGTGGCTACACATCATCTACTCGCATCTTTGATAGATTATTTAATACTTTAACATGGAAACTTTCACACAGGCAGCTGTCATTGAGGAAGAGTTGGACTTTTATGCTCGGGTGTGAGAGATTCCACCTAAAGTCAGGCCCAGCTCTCCAAGCTTACTTGAGCACGGCACACTTAATCATATTGTGCATACACGTTTTAATAGTATGGCTTTTAATGGTATTCTTTCTTATTGAGTGATGCATACTTGTACTTACGTAGAATTACAGACCAAACAAACAACACACAAACAAAGAAAAAATGGTTATTGGATAATCAAACTTGTCATAAGCTGAAGAAGTGTCATTGTAAGTCTCTGACCTCACTAATTTAATCTTTGATATCTAATATGAAATATGGGTATGTTTTTCTACACCTCACATATGTTTCTACCTTTTATCTATATTCAGATTTTTTTGTATGTTTTTTTTGTGATTATCTATAAATGTGATCAACTGCAGAGACTGCAGATGAAAATTAGTCTGTATGGCAAAATCTGGCATATTTGCATGAGTAATTCAAATGCTGATGTTGAATAATATTACTCTATTTTTAACAAATAGAAACATAAGGATCTCGACATGATGTGTAGCGATCACTCTACTTAAACAAATTACACTTTAGAAGTCAGAGTGCTTGGTATGGATCACCTAGTGTGACCCCACCTTTAAACAACAATCAGCAGAACACAAAGACATGCTACACACTCCTGCTCTTTGTTTTGCATCTCCTCCTAGGGGCATGACTTCCAGTACACCACAGCTAATAAAGAAAAGTGAGTACTCAAGCAACATAAAACACCTGTGCCCATTTAACTCCCTCTGTCTGGCCTAGTTGCCTGAATTACTCCCACTACATCTCCCTCTTTAACTGAGTTCCAACCATGCTCTGCTTCCATGTATGTATTCTTCATAATGCCCATACTGCATCAGTGATTCATTATTATTCACAGCATTAAATATTGAATACAGTATGCATATTACTATGGAATACTACTGGTGAATAAATAATCCTAATGTTATCACTGTTGATTACAGCACTGCTTATATGGGCTCAACGAGATAACTTACTTTTGCAAAGTTTTAATTCTTTGTGAAAGCAGCATTGGTGATTATGATGATACTGGGAGTATGAACGTTATGCAAAAAATAAACACTATGTGTCATTACTGATCCCCAGTGCTCCAAGCAGGTTAAGATAAAGACATGAATGCTGATGGTATTCAAGTGATCGCCTTCGGATCTGAACACATCAGAAGACTAGTGGCTTGATTTCTAATTAAATGTTTTAGTTGAGCAGCTTCCACCACTGCATCTTGGGATACACACTGACGTATTTACTGTGCCATGTAGGAATATTTGTGCCCCTGGCAGCTTGGCTTTTCAGCAGCAGTGTTGTATAGAGGATGCTGCCTGCTCTGTGGGGGTATTTATGCAGCTTCTAGTCACTACCATGTTTTACTTATATTATATATATGTCTCTCAAGTGAGCATGACCCTCCAGCCTTTACTCTATGTTCAGCTCAAAATTTAACTTTGATAACATTACCATTATGATCCCATATTCTAGTATTACTTTTCATAGTTTTCTAAAACTTGATTTTGAACTTTTAGTTTAGAAAATTAACTGCTTTTTCTATAAAGCTGATGGGGGGGGGGGGAGATTACATTGCGACATGACCATGTTCTTAAAAAATCTTATCTCTTCAAAAGCCTTGCTGCCTTGCAGTGTTGATAAGCTTGCATGTTTTTCCTGTTTCTCATTGCAGTACCCAAGTGTGTCTGAAAAGAACACACAAAAGGATTTTCATAATTTTGATATTCTGAAGATTTTTATCTCCTGCTCTGCCTATTATACAGTCTGAATAACAGCCTATAGCTGTTTAACAAAATTAGATATTTAAATCACTTTTTCATATCAGGGATATTCTTGGCTCTTACTGCTTCTAATTCTGATTATACATGCTTTCTGGTACTTCAGCGCTACTGTTTCAAAACACCACCAAGAAAAATATCAAAACAGTTTTGGTGATGTAAGTTTAATCTCTCAGCATTATTCATATACAACACTTTGGCTCTATTTCTGTGTAAAACAATAAACAAATTATTCTTAGTGATTAGACTTCAAAACACATTTTAATTAAAGGAAACCTTTCTTTGATATCATATGACATGTCTGTGTGACATTGTTACAAGTTATTAATTTTTTTGCTCCTTTTGCTGTTAAGTAAATTATCTTTCATCTGACAAATGCAATTAAGGCAAAGTTATTGTAAAAGTCAGAGAATTTAGCAGCCTTGCTGGTGAACTAAGACGACATTCATGTCAGCCCAGTTCTTCACAGCAAAAATGTGTTAGCGCAGATGTGACAAGTTTCATTAATAACTTTCTTACTACACCACATACATTTCCATTGCATGCTTGAAACACCTAACAAAGCTCACTTATTTATCATAACTGTTAAAAACACTCGAATGGACTGAGTACTCTGGACAGCAACATTAGAATGAAAATGCAATGTAAGTGCAGACTCGGATCTTTCCAGTTACTTTGAAACAGAATTCCTTGTTAGAAAAATGAGAACAGATACTAGTGGAAGAGTTTCCATACCTTCACTGAATCAAAGTTACAAATTCATACATGACATTTGAAGCATTTCAGATACAGTGACAACATTCTCAAATCATCTGATACCCAATAATAAGAAAAGTAGATGATTCAAACAGCTTGGTTAAGGTCGAGGAAAAACTGTGATTATGTCAAATGGCAACAGTTATTAAGCACAAGGATAAAGGTCTAAAGGCTAAAGGCTCTGTCATGTCCTTACAGATTACAGACCCAATGAGCTAAATTTTCAAGTTTTGATTTTGGTCTATTTTTAAATGCCAGTCATGTACGGTATCATGAATTTAATTTTAGGGGTTCCACAATAGGTTTATGTGCTTTAATGTTAATGCAATTTTGTCTCATGTGTGTTTATTAAGGCCCCAATCCTGGAAAGCTCAGCGTGCTCTGGTTGGTCGATCGGAATGCAAAATGTGAGGCAGCACATTAATCTAAAAGGGCTTTGCTTGTTTTGTTTCATTTTTGCTCATTGTCTGACAAGATAAATAGAAAAAAATGTAAATGAGAACAGCGTTAGGGCAATTACTCTGAATAAAATCTAGCACACATGAGCACTGAGAATACGTAAAGGTAAGTAATCCGCAGGGTCCTTAAGTTACTTAGATGCTGAGAGTGCGTGAAGACCCTTCAGTTCACTCTTGCAGCCAACAACAAAGCATTTGTGGTGCATTGCTCACACCAGAGGCATTTTTACAGTGAGCAATGGTGGGCTGTGAGGCTGCATGTGGATTTAGTTGATGCAGCTTTTCCTTCCATTTTGAGGGTGTGCCAGCACTTTCTGTGAGAAATAATAACTCCCAGTTGCCTGGAATTTGGCCTTTTGTAACTTGACAAACCTTTAACATGGACAAAATGGGGGTTCATATTATTGTTGGGTTTTCTCTGTATGTATTATTGTAGGGTCTACCTAACAATATAAAGCGCCTTGAGGCGACTGTTGTTGTGATTTGGCGCTGTATAAATAACATTGATGAATTGACAAAATACACTGAAAACAAACACAACCAAAGTGATATATTTTAGCCTATTACAAAACTAAACACCAGGATACGGTTAGGTACAGTCATGGTCAGAAGTTTACATACACTCAGCATTGGCATGAATGTCATGGTAATTTGGAACTTTTAATGATTTAGCTGAACTTTTGTTTTTTCAGGGTAGAATTGTTGTGATTATACTGCAGTCACATTTAATCAGTTCCAAAAACCTACAGGTGCCATAGGGGCATTGCTTGGGATAGTTTCTCTCTGTTCCACATTATTCTTCCTGCAGGCACTCTCCTCCCATGTGGCCAGAGCCTTGGGACTTCTCGCTCTTTAACCAGGCACACCTTATCATTGTTTCCTTCATCAGCATCAGTATAAAGAGACCAGCATAACCATCCAGCCTCCACCAGATAGCATGCCTGTCATCAGTGGAAACAGGCCAAAATCTGTTCTCTGTGAGCTTCGACGTGTTTCCCTGTGCTTACATGTTTTTCCTTTGTTCCTAGTTCTCCCCCTGTCAGCTGAAGAGTCTGAAGATGTTCGGTGCTAACTCTTCTCTAGTCTCAATGGTGGAACTCCATTTTTCAGGGAAGTGTCAGAAGAATCTTTAACAAAACATTTAAGACCACAGAGTCTCAGAATCATGTTTTCAATAAATGTACTTGCAGCAAGGAGTCATACAGAGTACAGCAGTGTATAGAGTACGACTACAGCATGCAAAGTCTTGGCTTTATTTATAGTGGGGTTCATCCTGAGTTTTACAAGTACTTAATGTATGGAGCTCTCCACTGCCCATGCTGACATGCTAAGACCGGTGGTCTAATCTTTATTACCCCAGCTATCCTGCTTTCAGTTCATTTTCTTTTCAACAGCCTTTTTCCTGTTTCACAAATCCCCTTCCAAGTACCCCAATAATTAACTGCTCTCATGCAGACATAAGTTGAAATATGGTTTAACAAAATTTCCCATCAGGAGCTTTCCCTTTTTGGTCCTGGAAGGAAACCTCCAACATTTATCCTGTGTCTTGCTTGGTTCTGCTTCTGTGAGTCCATCTTAGTTATTTGGCCACACGACCGTGACAATGGGCTCAAATACACTGAGTTAAATCTTTTATAAGTGGTGCTGAAGGTTCTACAATGTCTTTTAACTTGACAAGGCCAAGGCCTCTTAACTTGTTGTTGGTGATGATGATGATTACCTACAAGTTGTAGTCTCTGCTAGCATAAAAAGGATTTGTTTGACTGTAGTCATTGGATTAACCAATACAGGGCATACCAATTCAGAACATTTGGAAAATCCAAGGAGCAAGATCTAAGAAGGAAAACTGTAGATTTAACCAAAATGGAAAGACCTCTTGAAGCCATTTCTAAAGAACTGCAGATTCCAAGATCATCAGTTCATACACTTGTATGTAAGTGCACGTTACTCAGATGTGTCACCACTTTGCCAAGATCTGGAAGAACACCTAAACTGTCACTCTTAGATGAGAGGAAAGAAGGATGTTCAGAAAACCACCAAGGAAAAATGACCTGAAAAATGCTGGAACACCAGCATCACAGTGAAGAGAGTTTTTAATGGCTAGGGACCAAAAGAGTGCCAATCAAGTAAGAAACAGCTACTCCATATTGAACATGTTCAAGCTTTAGAGCTGAAATTTGCAGCTGTCCATATGGACAAGCCAAATATTTTCTGGGGGAAAGTTTTTGGACAGATAAGACAAAGACTGAGCTTTCTGGCCACAATGAAAATAGATATGTTTGAAGGTGCAAAGTTGAGGCTTTCAGAGAACACTGTAAGAACCCTGTACCAACTGTCAAGCATGGTGGGGGTAGAATCATGCTTGTGTAGTGTTTTGCTGCCCATGGTATTAGTACTTTAGTGAATGAAGTGAATGAAGAAGGAGAACTAAATCTAACTAATTCAGTGGTTAGATAGTTGAAACTTGGTTGGGTGTTCCAACAGACAGTTTTCCCAAACAGACATCAACACTGGTTTGGAACCTTCCCAAAGCCAAATATTTCAGCATTAGTGGGGGTGTACTTATCACTTGCCACACTCATTTTGGATTGAAATCATTAAAATGTGTGCTGTGCAATAATTCCACTGTGGAAAAAGAACAGTTTAAAGAAATAATTAAAAGCCAGCTAGTTGTAATGTACAGCACTTTGTGTCAGCTGTGGTTGTTTTTAAAGTGCTTTATAAACAAATGATGATGATGAAAAGCCCAAAACTACCATGGAGTTCATGCCCATAGTGAGTGTATTTAAGAAACCACAACTCTGAATATAAATACTGTGGAGGTTATTGTTATTAAAAGGGCACAATTTATTCATTTTTCTGTAACTGAACTTAAGCATTATTCTTGTTTACAGAACATCCACCACTCTGACCTCCACACTCTTATTTTTTCATCTTCCCACACAGTAAATTACTACTTTCTGTATTTGCACAGAATGTTGGCAGTGCACTGCTCGCATGAAAATTGTGAGGCGAAAACTTGCCCAAAATTAACACAATGGGCTTAACTAAAAAAACTGCATGCATCTTCTCATTTTATATACATTTGAATAAAATTATTGATATACACTGGCAACTGCAACCCTTCATGTATTCTTGAGGGCCCTTAATATGCAATATTTCATATATTTTATGAATGCACAGCTTTTGAAAGCATGATTAATTTTTTTAAAGCTGTATTTCAAAAATATAAAAGTCATCTTAAAAGTCAAAAATGACTTGGCAAAATTAAAAAGATTAGATTAGAAGCCCACATAGCAGGCAGGTCTGGCCCGGATCTGGTGTCAAGCCGGCACTGCTGGCTGACTTCTGGCATGGTAAGTGTTATGTCATCCAGATATGGGCCAGGCCTGGCGTAGATGGCACTGTTTATGTGATGGCATGCCATATCTGGCCCAATTGTGGTTTGGTTTATGTGGCCCAGGCTCATAGAAAAGAGGTATGACCCAGAGGTAATCCACACATGGGCCAGCACAGGACCACCAGTACATCTGCAACTGGCCTTGTGCTGGCCCATGTGTGGGCCACCTCTGGCAAACCAGATCTAGGCCACCAAAGGCCCATCATTCTTTGCGGTATGTGGGCCATGTGTAAGCACATTGTGTGGGCCAGATCTGGGCCATACCAATTTTGTTATGTTTGAGAAAGTCCTCCCTATGATTTATGAACAGAGCTGGACAGAACTCCAGAAATATGGACAAATCAAAAGAAAATAATAACTCGTAAGAGTGTTAGTTATGCATATTTGTAAGTACAATGTAAAATTGCAATGCAATAAATTAAAAGCAATGAAATTATATATAAATGTGTTATATTACAGTCATATCTACTGAAGTAACTGCTAACCAGCTATCACTTACCATGCACGTGTGATGAATCATTTTGAAACCCAACGCTAGGATAATAAATTTGTTCAGCCTCTATTCTGCACTCAACATTGCCAGAGAGACGTTGCCCACTGAGTTTTCTTTTATTCTGTCCAAATAAGGTTTCCTAAAGTTTTGATGACTGAGTGACAACTTAGCGAGCCAGTATATGATCTCAGAATGCATGAATGAGAGGGAAACAGATCTAACAGTGAAGATGGAAAGAGCAGAGGTTGTGAGGGTGGATGATTTTAAAAGCTTCAGGTTAGAGATGTGAAGAAGAGAGTGTAAGCAAGCTGGAGTGGGTGGAGACGATTGTCAGGGGTGATTTCTGACAGAAAGATAGTAGCAAGAGTGACATGGAAGGTTTATATGACGGTAGTGAGACCCGCCATGTATGGTCTGGAAACAGTGGCATTAAAAAACAAAAACTACAACAACAAAAAACAGGAAACTGAGCAGGAGGTGGCAGAGCTGAAGATGTTAAGATTTTCATTTGGTGAAACTCTTGGCAAGTGATCACTGGAGATCACAATTATCTGGATAACCAGCCAGGAGATGCCATGGTCTGCAGGTCTGATTGCTGCAGCATGTTGAAATGATAATTCAGGTTAGTTGTTGCATGATTTTTATTATGTAGCAGCAAAAATAAGTAATAGTGGGCTAACAAAGTTCAAACTAGCACCAGCAGTCTATAATAGAACAATAGTAAGCCCTGCTGGAGTAACATATTCTGCATAGTATACCTTCAGAGGGATCCAGTGATCCAGCAGAAGAGAAATGTCTTATTTTCCAGGACCTTTTAAAGTAATATCTGGAAAACGATACCACAGCAGAGGTGAAAACAATATTTATAGATGTTCTCTGCAATGGTTGGCCTTTACTTAGAAATGAGGTGAGGTGACATATTTGCTGCTTGTTTGCCTGAGAAGTCCAGTGACTCATATGTAAACTGTTCCCTGGAGGAATTCTGCATATAATCTCTTGGAGGGGTTAACCTTTTCACCCAAGTGTAACTGTTTATAAAAGGAAAATAATATTCAGTGCCCTGGAGTAGAACAGAAGTTATATGAAATCCCATTCGGATGCAATAATGGTGTTTGGGTTTTTTTAAGTTAATGTAAATTTATTGCTCCTGAGGTTTTAATGCCTTCATTAATCTAAGTCACTTCAGTCATTGAATTTACTTTTCAAAGGCCACATCTATCTTTTATGTCCTGTCTATGCTCAAAACTGCATTCTCTTTGATGGCTAATAAGGAGCAACCTTCATGGTTGCAAAAACAAGTCTGACTATACAGACTTCCTTTCAGAAAGTGAACTGACTGATCACTTTGTCTATGACCTCAGTAAAAACTTTCCCCAGTTAATCTGCTGAATCAATTGAATGCTGAATTCAAATTATGTCATTTAAAAAACTAAAAACAGTCAAATAGATGATAAATCAGGGCATACATTAGGGTGGACACATTTTGTAACTCACAAGTTACAAATATATATTTCCCTCTATGTTTCTTAGTCAGATGCACAAATTTTTTGTTAAACGAAGTTCAATAAGTGATGTCTGTGGCTATGGCCATCATTTATATACAGTTTGTGTTTGTTAATTGTGAAAAATTATCAGCATATAAGAGAAATGTTGGTAAAATAAAATAGGAGAGTTTTGGCAAGTTCAGTGACTCTAGTTGGTGTTATATGTCCCTGAGTTGGTCTAGAGGTAAGGAAGTAACAGTGCACAGGGTGGAGAATTATGAGGAACTGTTTGGTTCTGATTGAAATTGTTTATTTCAAACTGAATCAAACAGTTGTTTTGTGGGAAGCATCAATTTACATCAGGGAGAGTTGAGGCCAACACAACAAAACAGTTTTAACTTAAAACAAAAACACCATCAACTCACTAAATGTGGCAAATATAGTCACAAACATGTAACTCAACTCTTTACCATCTCAAGGTAAAATCAGCAGAAAATAGTGGTATCAATCTAAAACGGTAGCTCTCCCCTGCAAGTTTTCTCGGACAAAAGTAACACCAAAAAATGAAACAAAGGATGACTAAAACTAAAAGCAACAAGCAAAACAAGCCTAGCCAAGCAAAGCCTAACAGAGAGGTCTTAAAAAAGTAAATTAAAATAGTTAAAGGCAAAATGCAACTTCAAACAGTTTGTATTAGCTCTGGGGGATACTCATTGGTCTGCAAAGGCTCAAACCTAAATCAGTTACATGAAAAACAGGAACGCCAGGAGCCAACGAGAGAAAAAAGGGAAGAAATACAGTGACCTAGACCTAGCAGCACAGTACATATTAACCCTTTCCATTTTTTAGACTGTGACATCCAGACTATGCAAAGTAGGCTAACTTAAGCAATGGTATACTCATAGAGCATATATTATAATATATATTAGTGGAATATCTTGCAGCTCTATATACATTGCACTGACTGCTTGCTTTGGAAGATTCTGAAAATTAATTATTTTGTATTTAATTCATAGATAGATAGATAGATAGATAGATAGATAGATAGATAGATAGAAAGAAGCTGTCAAAGCATAATTTTTTCTGTGAGAATTTTTTACAATTGCCTTTCTGCTTATCATCCATGATAGCTGTAATTCTAAACTGTTTGACAGATTTTTGGTTTATTTCTGCAGGTAAAGCACCAGGAAATGCTATTAACTAATTTTTTAAGGATCATTACTTCTTCAGTCACTACAAAACAGATTACAGGAGCTATCAAAAACTTTTTAGAAAAGAATGAAACAATTAAAGTTGTCTGCCTCATTGTGATTCACTTAGAACTGTTCATGCAGGTGTCTTCACTAACACATTGTGACTACAGCACTCTCACGGTGTAAAAAGCAGATCAATTACCCATCTAAACTGCAGAACAAAGGTGGTGGCGGCAGCGGAGGTGGCAGTGGCGACAACAATGACAATGATAATGACAATAACGACAACAAAGCTTTATTTTGTAGCTGTTTTTATACTTTTCAAAACATACTTACAAAATCCTTTACAGAGTGCTATAAAAGATCAAA